>NW_026943825.1:2296468-2541468 GCF_035594765.1 Anolis carolinensis
AAAAAAAAAAAAAAAAAAAGAAAAAAAAGGAGAGAGATTATCGAAGCACCAGCTTCTACTTTAGAAACGAGAATTGAAACAGCTTTTTCCTCGATCGGACATGCCTAATGTATAAAGCTTTTGAAAACGTGGGGCCTGATTTGGGCTTCCTCCCTTCGGGTTGCCAAGTAATACATAGAATATAATAATAAATGTAATCATAACAATAATCATAGAGAGAAAAAATAATAAATTACATATATACTCGAGTATAAGCCAACTCAAATTTAAGCCATTCTAGTAAAAGGCGGGGGGGGGGGGGTTCAGCCCTAAAAAGGACTGAAAAACTCGACTTATACTTGAGTATATATGGTAGTTTAATAAAGTTTGGTTATATCTGTGGTTAGGTCGGGAATGTAGCCCCATAGATATGTAGGTCTTATTATAATTTCCTTTTCTTTAATTGGTATTATTCATCTGCCAGTCCAAAGAAAGAATTCTAACCAGTCCAGCAGGTGGCGCTAAGAAACTGCTTTTCTTTTTCCAGTTCCAGCCTAGAGCAGCAATTTGAGCATTGGACGATGGGTATTTATTAGGCATGTCCGATCAATGAAAAAAAGTTTCAATTTTTGTTTCTAAAGTAGGGGGCGCTGGCGCTTCGATATAGAAAGTATTTCCGATTTTTTCACTCAAAAATTCTGGATATTTCCGAAAATTCGTAATGATTCTAAATGTTTCTAAAATGGCGGACGCGCATGTGCAATCGCCAAAAAAAAAAAGGAACCGGGGGGGGGGGACTTTTACAGGGCTCTCCCACCCTCATTTCTTGAGCTATCCTCATCAACCCTAGCCCCCACCTTTGCGTCCATCATGGAAGCTTCTGATTGGCCTGGGAGCGGCCGCCATGTTAGGCTGCGCTAAGTTCCCATTCTAGGTAGGTTGCAGAAACAAAAAAATTTTTTAAATATTTTTTAAAATATTTTTTTTAAAAATTGGGGGGGGGTTAACGAAACATTAAGAGACAATTAGAGAATGGGCCAACAATGGTTCGAATTACATTGCTGGTTGCGCTGTGAGACAATGTCTCGGAATGCGTATCAAAAAGCGAGAACAATCCGAAATAATTCCGATATACGATTCAAAACGATTTTTTGGACATGTCTAGTATTTATTGTGTCAGAAGCAAATTGATGGTACAGTTGTAATGTACAGTAGAGTCTTACTTATCCAACATAAATGCGCCGGCAGAACGTTGGATAAGCGAATATGTTGGATAATAAGGAGGCATTAAGGAAAAGCCTATTAAACATCAAATTAGTTTATGATTTTACAACTTGAGCACCAAAACATCATGTTATACAACAAATTGGACAGAAAAAGTAGTTCAATACACAATAATCCTATGTAGTAATTACTGTATTTACAAATTTAGCAACAAAATATCACGATGTATTGAAAACATTGACTACAAAAATGTGTTGGATAATCCAGAATGTTGGATAAGTGAGTGTTGGATAAGTGAGACTCTACTGTATTTTAAAAACAAACAAACAAACAGACAGACAGACAGACAGATAGATGACTGTAGTCCCACTTAAAAGATTTACCTGTTCCACCTTACATACACATTCAACTTAAGAACAAATCCACAAATCCTGTCTTGTTCGTAACTTGGGAGCTGCCTGTATTGACCACATGTTGAAGTTTCCAGGCCACAAGGGCAGCAGGACGTTTTAAAAGGATGTGGGAAAACGGGATGGCGGAGGATTCATTGGACTGTCGAATCGGGACGGTTAGAATTCATGCAGACCTGCCAATCAAGGGTTTTTCAAGGATAGCTTCTCGGTTTTTCTCTCTCTCAATTTTCCAACCGCTGGTCCCCAAATGCCCAGCCAAGGTTTGCGTTTTATGCTAAATGGTCACTTCTTGCTTGTAAAACCTCCCCGCTTAGAAAATCCATTTCATTTTCCTGCCGGGACCGCGGCAGAGTGAGTGGGGCTACTTTTTCTCGGCCCTGCGGAGATGGAAATGGAAATTGACGTGGTCAAAGTGGGGCGGTGGGGGGCCGGGGAGAGGGAAGGCTTTTTGCTTTCTCTTTGGGTTCGCTCGGAGGGCTCTGAAAATATTCCAAGCCTAAAATATTTATATGGCCAGCACTGTGCCATGCTGGGCCCAAAGTGGAAGGGCTTTTTCTGCCAGTCTTCGTGTGGGTGAATAGTTACCGTATATACTCGAGTATAAGCCAACCCAAATATAAGCCGAGGCACCTAATTTTACCACAAAAAAAAAAAAGGGAAAACATTGACTCCAGTATAAGCCGAGATACCAATAAAATTACATTACCGTATATACTTGAGTATAAGCCCACCCGAATATAAGCCGAGGCACCTAATTTTACCACAAAAAAACTGGGAAAACATTGACTCCAGTATAAGCCAAGATACCAATAAAATTACATTACCGTATATACTCGAGTATAAGTCAACCCGAATATAAGCCAAGGCACCTAATCTTACCACAAAAAAACTGGGAAAACATTGACTCCAATATAAGCTGAGATACCAATAAAATTACATTACCGTATATACTCGAGTATAAGCCGACCCGAATATAAGCCGAGGCATCTAATTTTACCACAAGAAAACTGGGAAAACATTGACTCCAGTATAAGCCAAGATACCAATAAAATTACATTACCGTATATACTCGAGAATAAGTCGACCCGAATATAAGCCAAGGCACCTAATTTTACCACAGGAAAACTGGGAAAACATTGACTCCAGTATAAGCCGAGATACCAATAAAATTACATTACCGTATATACTCGAGTATAAGCCCACCCGAATATAAGACGAGGCACCTAATTTCACCACAAAAAAACTGGGAAAACATTGACTCCAGTATAAGCCAAGATACCAATAAAATTACATTACCATATATACTCGAGTATAAGCCGACCCGAATATAAGCCGAGGCACCTAATTTTACCACAAAAAAACTGGGAAAACATTGACTCCAGTATAAGCCGAGATACCAATAAAATTACATTACCGTATATACTCGAGTATAAGCCGACCCAAATATAAGACGAGGCACCTAATTTTACCACAAAAAAACTGGGAAAACATTGACTCCAGTATAAGCCGAGATACCAATAAATTACATTACCATATATACTCGAGTATAAGTCAACCCGAATATAAGCCGATTCACCTAATTTTACCACAAAAAAACTGGGAAAACATTGACTCCAGTATAAGCTGAGATACCAATAAAATTACATTAATTGAGGCCTCTGGAGTTTAAATGTTTTTGAATCTTTACATCAAACTGTAATTTAAGATAGGACTGTTCAACTCTGATTAAATCATTATTTTCATCTTCTTCAATGTAAATGTGCTTATGTATCCTTTTAATAATAATAGTGAAATAATAAATGTAATAATAATAATAATATGCAGTAAAATAATAAATGTATTATTAATAATAAAAATAGAGTAAAATAAATGTCAAAGTAACAACAATAACAGAGTAAAATAATAAATAAAATAATAAAATAATAAATGTAACAATACCAATCATAATAGAGAAAAATAATAAATATACCATATATACTTGAGTATAAGCCGACCTGAATATAAGCCCACCAGGACCCTCACCCGAGTATAAGGCGAGGAAGTTTTTTTTTCAGTCCTAAAAAAGGGCTGAAGAACTAGGCTTATACTCGAGTATATACAGTAAATGTATTCAAAGTTTGTTACATAGTGTTGTTATTATTTATATGCTGCTTTTTCTCTGTTGAAGCAGCAAACCGTGTTCATAGGCTCACCATATGTCAAAGCCCATGTGACACGTTTAATAATAATGTGAGAAATTATTATTATTATTATTATTATTATTATTATTATTATTATTATTCATAGGCTCACCATATGTCAAAGCCCATGTGACACGTTTAATAATATTGTGAGAGATTATTATTATTATTATTATTATTATTATTATTCATAGGCTCACCATATGTCAAAGCCCATGTGACACGTTTAATAATATTATGAGAGATTATTATTATTATTATTATTCATAGGCTCACCATATGTCAAAGCCCATGTGACATATTTAATAATAATGTGAGAGAGTGTTTAATAATATTGTGAGAGATTATTATTATTATTATTATTATTATTATTCATAGGCTCACCATATGTCAAAGCCCATGTGACACGTTTAATAATATTGTGAGAGATTATTATTATTATTATTATTATTATTATTATTATTATTATTATTCATAGGCTCACCATATGTCAAAGCCCATGTGACACATTTAATAATAATGTGAGAGAGTGTTTAATAATATTGTGAGAGATTATTATTATTATTATTATTATTATTCATAGGCTCACCATATGTCAAAGCCCATGTGACACGTTTAATAATATTGTGAGAGATTATTATTATTATTATTATTATTCATAGGCTCACCATAAGTCAAAGCCCATGTGACACATTTAATAATAATGTGAGAGAGTGTGACTTGCCCAAGGTCACCGAGTGGGTTTCCTTGACTCAACGTGGATTCGGAAACAACACTCAAACAGCATCTATATTGCACGGCTGCATGGTTGTTGTTTTTTTCCCATCTCTGCAATTGCCTGCCTGGCTCCTTTCTCCAAACCCATCATTTCTAATATCTTCCTTCAGGGCATTTTTACTTCATGAGACCCAGGAGGTTCCGGCGACAGCCACGAGTTCTAGGGTTTTCCTCTGCAGTCGGGTCTTCAAAACCAAACATGAAACTCGAATTAGAACGGTCTCTAAAGATACAAAATCACCCCATGGATGGTCATGCCCAAACTAGTCCCCTGCCAGCCAGATTGTCTCACTGATCGAGGAGGAAAGGGAGTGAATGTTAAATTCCTATGTTTAATTTAGTGGTCTTGATTTTTTTGCTCTAGAGTTAAGTGGGATTTCTAGTTGTTTAGCTTATACAGCCGATGGGGAAACTGTGGTCCCATAAGATAGAGGTGACAAATGTGACGGCGCGAGTGGCACCATCTATACGTCGAAGTGTAAGTTGCAAGATTTGAATTGTTGTATCATGCCTGATTTTGCCTTTACCTGAAAATGTAGTTGGATTGATTGGTTATTTATAGCTGTCAATCAATGTTGTTTGCACCAGTTATATTGCTTCCTCAGCTCAATTGTTTGACTCCACCCTTTCCTGGAGTAGGACAGTGTTTTCTCTTTTCATTCCACCATCAAGCTTTCTACCAAATTTACGTGAGAGAGAGACTTGGCTCTAAAAGCCCTTGATTAAGTTACCTCTCGGCACCAATTCTGAGGTTCTTACCCTTGAGACTTATGCTTCATGTTCAGGGCCAACCTGGACGACGTTGAGGAGTCTCAAGCGCCTTCAGATCAGTTCTTTGGCACCAAAGGAAGAACGTGTCTTCAAACATAGGCCATTTGGACTGAGGCTGAGGATTGCTCCGGCATTCACAGCCATTGAGAAAGGGGGACCTGGAAAAGCTTCTCAGCTACAGAGCTTCTTGGACTCAAGACAACCAGAGACTGACTCTGTGTCTTCAAACATAGGCCATTTGGACTGAGGCTGAGGATTGCTCCGGCATTCACAGCCATTGAGAAAGGGGGACCTGGAAAAGCTTCTCAGCTACAGAGCTTCTTGGACTCAAGACAACCAGAGACTGACTCTGTGTCTTCAAACATAGGCCATTTGGACTGAGGCTGAGGATTGCTCCGGCATTCACAGCCATTGAGAAAGGGGGACCTGGAAAAGCTTCTCAGCTGCAGAGCTCCTTGGACTCAAGACAACCAGAGACTGACTCTGTGTCTTCAAACATAGGCCATTTGGACTGAGGCTGAGGATTGCTCCGGCATTCACAGCCATTGAGAAAGGGGGACCTGGAAAAGCTTCTCAGATACAGAGCTTCTTGGACTCAAGACAACCAGAGACTGACTCTGTGTCTTCAAACATAGGCCATTTGGACTGAGGCTGAGGATTGCTCCGGCATTCACAGCCATTGAGAAAGGGGGACCTGGAAAAGCTTCTCAGCTGCAGAGCTCCTTGGACTCCTTGGGTGGTGTGTCACTTCGAGAGAAAAAACCATAATTTTGCAATATGTATAGTTTAAATAACAAAAATGTATAATTGTAATATATAACTGTATTTAATAAATCAAAAACTATTCACTACCATTATTTCCATGTACAACCATCTATGGTACCTCTTGCTGTTTCCACGCTGATTTCTCTCTATTCTAGTTTCAGTGTAGTCATGAATAAAGAATATAATATAATAGTAATAATATGATAATATGCCACAATAATAATAGAATAATAATAGAATGATATAATAATCTCTCTCTCTCTCTCTCTCTCTCTCTCTCTCTATATATATATATATATATATAAGGGTAATGAAATTTCGGCCTAGGACAAAACAACAAAACTACACATCCCAGAAACACTAAATTTGGCAACACAACCCCTCATCCATGCCTCTACATTCATACAACAAAAAGAAAAGAAAAATAAAGTCCTAATTAGAGGGAGAGGAAGAATTGTTTTTATCCAATTGCTGCCAGTTAGAAGGTTAAGCTCCGCCCACTTGGTCTCCTAGCAACCCACTCAGCCCAGGGGACAGGCAAAGTTAGGCCTCACTTAGGCCTCTTCCACACTGCCTATAAAATACAGATTATCTGATTTTCACTGGATTATATGGCAGTGTAGACTCAAGGCCCTTCCACACAGCTATATAACCCATTTATAATCTTATATTATCTGCTTTGAACTGGATTATCTTGACTCCACACTGACATATAATCCCCTTCCGGGAGCAGTCGGACACAACTGGACTTAATGTCAGGAGAAAACCTTTACCCTTTACCTTAACTACCACCAATTCCTCAATACTTTATTTCCCAGACCACCAGACTTCGCCACAGCAACGCGTGGCCGGGCACAGCTAGTGTATGTGTATATATATATATATATATATATATATATATATATATATAAAAGAGTGATGGCATTACGGCGACCCACAAAACAACAAAACTACAGGCCCCCCAATCTCGAAATTTGATGACACAACCCATCATCCACGGCTCTAGGTTGATACAACAAAAAGAAAAGAAAAATAAAGTCCTAATTAGAGAGAGAGGAATAATTGCTTTTATCCAATTGCTGCCAGTTAGAAGGCTAAGCTCCTCCAACTTGGTCTCCTAGCAACCCAATAAAAAATAATAAAAAAACACTAAAAAATAGTTAAAAATGCTAAAAAAATTAATACAATAAAATACTATAATAACAGAAAATAACTAAAAATAATACAAGGAAATAATAAAATATAATAAATAAAAAGATAACTTACAATAAAATTAATTTAAAAATACAAATAACATCAAATAAAAATTACACAACAATTTTTAACCAATACCACCACCACTTTGCCACAGCAACGCGTGGCCGGGCACAGCTAGTTATATAAATGTAATGTGCATAATTCCCATGGAGTAAACAACAAAACCACTGGACCCAATCACACCAAATTTGGCCACAAAAGGCATAGTCATCCAATCAATCTGCATGCGGCAGCGTGGCAGCAAAAATGGCTAGGCGTGTTAGTGCTGACACGCGTGTCATAGGTTGGCCATCACTGGTCTACAGTGTAGATGGAGCCTGAGAGGGGTTTTGAGATTCCACGGCAGCAGTCTCCTTTTTTTATATTTACAGGCGGGAGGAGGGGGAGCCGAGGCTATAATTCAGCAGATCATAAAACATCTCTTAGTTTATAATAAGTGAATTATTTACTGGCGACCCTGGCTAAACGGCGGAGGGGGGTATGAATTATTGAGCGACAGATCTGTCAAGAAGCGCCCATAAATAAGTCATCCCGAGCCGTCTTAATGTTCCCACTAAATTACTCACTCCGGCTCCCATCTAAACGCTCCCGGGAGGGGCGGAATTACTCAGGGCTGAGCGGCCTGATGATGAATTAGGAATTAGGAAAGGAAAGTGGGCCAGATTTCCAAGGGTTGCTCCCATTGGAAGTCTCCTTGGGAAGGAAGGCATCCATCCCTTCACCCCTCGCCACTTGAAACAAATGAATGCAAACGCACTATAAGGCCAGAACAAGTGTGAATGTTGCCATTGGTCAGCTTGATTAGCATTGAATAGCCTTGCAGCTTCAAAGGCTGGCTGCTTCCTGCCTGTAGGAATCCTTTGTTGGGAGGTCTTAGCTGACGCTGTGTTTGGGAATCCAACAAAGGATTCCCCCAGGCAGGAAGCAGCCAGCCTTTGACGCTGCAAGGCTATTCAGTGCCAATCAAGCTGGCCAGTTGGAACATTCACACTTGCCTCCAATAGAAAAGAGTTCTTTCTCCCACTCTGGACATTATTCCACTGATACATAAACCCCACTTGCCTAGTTTCCAACAGAAACTCACAACCTCTGAGGATGCCTGCCATAGATGTAGGTGAAGCGTCAGGAGAGAATGCTTCTGGAACATGGCCAGACAGCCCGGAAAACTCACAGCAACTCTCTATATATGTATTTATATATGTGTGTGTGTATGTATGTATGTATATATGTGTATATATATGTATATACAGTAGAGTCTTGCTTATCCAACCTTTGTTTATGCAACATTCTGTATTATCCAACGCAGTCTGCCTTTTAGTAGTCAATGTTTTTGTAGTCATTTTTTTAATACATTGCAATGTTTTGATACTAAATTCATGAATACAATAATTACTACATAATGTTACCATGTAGTGAACTGTTTTTTCTGTTGATTTGTTGTATAACATGATGTTTTGGTGCTTAATTTGTAAAATCATAACCTAATTTGATGTTTAATAGGCTTTTCCTTAATCCCTCCTTATTATCCAATATTTTCGCTTATCCAACATTCTGCCAGCCCGTTTATGTTGGATAAGTGAGACTCTACTGTATATATATCTTCAATCTACATGCACAACAAGAAGATGCTTTGCAAATTAAAATACATACAATGTAGATGGGAAAAAAACATTGTCTCTAAAACGCTTTTAATTGTAATTATGTATACTGCCTTCTAGCAACAAAGAAACTGAGATCTGGCAATTTAAACAGCTACGCAAAGTAGATGTAAACATAACAAAAGGTAACAGAACAAGCAATACAGTGACATTTTTGTGGCAAAGTAAACAATACACTGAAAATTGCAAAGGAGTTCGAAATGGCTGGGCATGTGTGTGCTATCCCTCCCAATTTGGCAATATTTGCAAATTTGATCAGCATGCCATCTATTCCGTTGATAAAGAGATTAAAGAGATTATTATTATTATTATTATTATTATTATTATTATTATTATTATTATTATTAGCGACATTTATATCCCGCCCTTCTCACCCCGAAAGGGACTCAGGGCAGCTTACGAGTTATATATACATACAATAAATTATATTATTAGCATAGGACAATATAAGCATTATGTATTACTATATCGTACTATACCACTATATTGCAATATTATAAGTAATATTACATGTAATATATAATATACAATTACAGTAGAGTCCCACTTATCCAACATTAGCTTATCCAACGTTCTGGATTATCCAAGGCATTTTTGTAGTCAATGTTTTCAATACATCGTGATATTTTGGTGCTAAATGTGTAAATACAGTAATTACTACATAGCATTACTGCGTATTGAACTACTTTTTCTGTCAAATTTGTTGTATAACATGACGTTTTGATGCTTAATTTATAAAATCATAACCTAATTTGATGTTTAATAAGCTTTTCCTTAATCCCTCCTTATGATCCAACATATTCGCTTATCCAACGTTCTGCTGGCCCGTTTATGTTGGATAAGTGAGACTCTACTGTAGTAGCAACAATAATAGAGAAAAATAATAAATGTAATAATACCAATAATAATAGAGAAAAATAATAAATGTAATAAATGTAATAGTAGCAACAAATGTAATAATAATAAATAATAAATGTAATAGTAGCAACACTTATCCCTTTATGTTGGATAAGTGAGACTCTACTGTATAATAGTGTATTATTATTATATTGTATTACATTATAATATTATCAATATTATATGCATATTCAATATATTCTATTATTAGTATGCTAATAATATTATTATACTAATGCTATTAGGAGCACTAGACAAGCTTGTCACACCCAGAATTGTAGCAGAAGGTTGCTGGTTCTTGGGAATATGTTTATTTTAGCACCTATAGAAAGGGCTGGTTGCATTTTCGCACATTTAATGCATCTTAGCCCCCTTCTACATTGCCATATGCAATCCAGATTATCTGCTTTGAACTGGGTTATATTGCAGTCAGGGGCGGTTCAACCGCCAGGCAAACTAGGCAGTTGCCTGTGGCTTTGCAGAGCAGAGAAGCGCCTTAATCCCTCCTTATTATCCAACATTTTTGCTTATCCAATGCTTTTATTTTTCAGTGATTGGTTTGGGGGGGGGGCGCCAAAATTCTGTTCGCCTACACTTGAAAATTACCTTGAGCCGGCCCTGATTGCAGTGTAGACTCATTGGAGCCAACGCCACATTCGTAGGAGATTCTGGGAGTTGTCCTGAGATATAATCCCTCTGAGATATAGATCTTCCTGATCTGTGGGTGATCTCATACAAGGCCTACAGTGGTCCCTGGCTTGTTATAACATTTTATAGAGCCTCGTATATTCCGTGGATGTTTTATTATCGGTGGCCTTAAGAGCCACGTGGCCCAGAAGGCCCGGCATCCCTTGGCCACCCCTCGCCCTTTGCAAGCCTTTTGCATCCACGGCCTGCAGCCAAGCCATAGGCGATATATCTTCATTTTATGCCCACCACATTTCTATTTACAGATGTTAATTAAAGCTCCGGCCGGAGGAAGGAGGTCATAAATAGCCAGGCTGGGACTGGTGGCAAAATTATGGCCTCCTCGTCACACGCTCGGACTCGTAAAGCCGCTCGCCGTTTCTCTCTCCCCTTAGGACTCGATTTCAGGGTTTAATGCCCCCTCGTATTTCACCCAGAAATTGGAGGCTGCCGGGTGATCGTGGATTGAGAAACTGGCCATGGGATGAGCAATAGGGAAGAATGGGTCCCTATTTCATAACCACTGGGTGTGCCAGGACTGGGCTTCTCTTGAGGTCGAAAGGAAAGAAATATAGGGTGTTGTTGCGTGCCGCATAAAAGAGAGGGATGTGTTTGGATTCTCTGTGGATGATATTTACTCCAAATCTACAGGACTGCTGCCCTATGCTGAGCTCTCCATGTTCTTCCTGGATCTCCAAGGAGATGCCAAGATATGTATTGCAAACCTATGCTGAGCTCTCCAAGCTCTTCCTGGCTTTACCTTTACCTATATACTTATATACTCGAGTATAAGCCGACCCGAATATAAGCCGAGGCACCTAATTTTACCACAAAACAACTGGGAAAACATTGACTCCAGTATAAGCCGAGATACCAATAAAATTACATTACCATATATACTCGAGTATAAGCCGACCCGAATAAGCCGAGGCACCTAATTTTACCACAAAAAAACTGGGAAAACATTGACTCCAGTATAAGCCGAGATACCAATAAAATTACCGTATATACTCAAGTATAAGCCGACCCGAATATAAGCCAAGGCACCTAATTTTACCACAAAAAAACTGGGAAAACATTGACTCCAGTATAAGCCGAGATACCAATAAAATTACCGTATATACTCAAGTATAAGCCGACCCGAATATAAGCCAAGGCACCTAATTTTACCACAAAAAAACTGGGAAAACATTGACTCCAGTATAAGCCGAGATACCAATAAAATTACCGTATATACTCAAGTATAAGCCGACCCGAATATAAGCCGAGGCACCTAATTTTACCACAAAAAAACTGGGAAAACATTGACTCCAGTATAAGCCGAGATACCAATAAAATTACATTACCATATATACTCGAGTATAAGCAGACCCGAATATAAGCTGAGGCACCTAATTTTACCACAAAAAAACTGCGAAATCATTGACTCCAGTATAAGCCGAGAGCAGGAAATTTCAGAAATAAAAACAGATACCAAAAAAATTACATTAATTGAGGCATCAGTAGGTTAAATGTTTTTGAATATTTACATCAAGCTCAAATTTAAGATAAGACTGTCCAACTCTGATTAAATCATTATTCTCATCTTCTTCAATGTAAATGTGCTTATGGATCCTTTTAATAATAATAGAGTAAAATAATACATATAATAATAATAATACATGTAATAATAATAATAAATAAAGGAACATAATACAAGTAATAATAAATAGAGTAGAATAATAAATGCAATAATAATAATAAGATCAGAATGAAATAATAAATGTAATAATAATAATAATAATAATAATAATAGAGTAAAATAATACATGTAATAATAATAATAAATACAGGAAAATAATAAATGCAATAATAATAATAATAAGATCAGTGAAATAATAAATGTAATAATAATAATAATAATAATAATAGAGTAAAATAAATTTAATAGTAGCAACAATAATTGAGAAAAATAATAAATGTAATAATACCAATAATAATAGAGAAAAATAATAAACGTACCATATATTCACGAGTATAAGTTGACCCAAATATAAGCCCATCTTCTTCAATGTAAATGTGCTTATGTATCCTTTTAATAATAATAGAGTAAACTAATACATGTAATAATAATAATAATAATAATAATAATAATAATAATAATAAATACAGGAAGATAATACATGTAATAATAAATAGAGTAAAATAATAAATGCAATAATAATAATAATAATAATAATAATAACAAGATCAGAGTGAAATAATAAATGTAATAATACCAATAATAATAGAGAAAAATAATAAATGTACCATATATTCTCGAGTATAAGCTAACCCAAATATAAGCCAACCAGGACCCTCACTCGAGTATAAGCCGAGGGGGGCTTTTTCAGTCTTAAAAAAAAGGGCTGAAAAACTAGGCTTATACTCAAGTATATACAGTATATTATTCTTTATTATTACTATCTAGGAGTCTTAGTGAACCACAAGCAGGAACATGAGCCAACAGTGTGATGCAGTGGCCTGGGCTGTGGCGCAGGCTGGAGAGCAAGCCAGCTGCAACCAGCTGCAATGAATCACTCTGACCAGGAGGTCATGAGTTCGAGGCCCGCTCGGAGCCTATGTTTGTCTTGTCTTTGTTCTATGTTAAAAGGCATTGAATGTTTGCCTATATGTGTAATGTGATCCGCCCTGAGTCCCCTTCGGGGTGAGAAAGAAGGGCGGGATATAAATGCTGTAAATAAATAAATAATAAATAATGCAGCAGCTAAAAAAGCTAACAGGAAAATAGTCCAAAAAAAAGGCTACCAACATCATCAAAGCTTTGGAAACGCAGCCTTACAAGGAGAGGGTTAATATGTTTATCTTGGAGAAGAGAAGACTGAGATAAGGAAACTTGATAGCCATGTTGAAATGCTTGGAACGATATCACATTGAGGGGGAAAAGCTTGTTGGGTTTTTTGTACAGATCGGATTCAAATTGCAAGACAAAAATGTGCTTTTCTAATGTGGGGTTTTCCCACTTTTGCAGGATCCTCTGCCCTTAACCCTATTGTATGCAGCCTTCCTCCATCTCTATCTGATATTCTATTTTGGCTCAGGCTGAAATGGAAATGGAGAGAGGAAAAAAATAAGAATAAGACGGCTGAGCAGATCTTCAAACCCCAGCGTTTCTGAATTTCAAGGTAACATTTCTTGCTGGGAGATGAAAGCTTGACCTCGCCGGCACCTTTGCAGCTTTGTGATGACAGCTCGGCTCGCCCAACTTCTCTTCTCGTTTCCCGTTTCCGTAAAGTTTTGATTCTGTCGACGGGGAAGCTTTTCCGATGGGCTTAATTGGACCGACGTGACTGGCTTGTGCTGGACTACGATTTTGGGAAACAAATTCCGACGTTCCCTTTGAGGTCTCCGTCAAGAGACCCTTGCGTGGCCTTCTCTGCAGCCGCTCCTCCCGCCGGAGCCTTTTCTCTTCTGTTCTCAACCAATTCTTTCCAAACATTCCTCGCCTTTTGGTTTCTTTCTCCCAGCTGGAAAATTCCAACTAGGAAGCTCACTTCAAGGAGCAGATCTGATTGAAAGAAGACGCTAGCCAGGCCTCAAACGCAGCCAATAACATCATGATTAAAAAGAACGGTTCGGTGATAAGAGGCGGCTGGACCCGAGAGATGGTTAAATCAATCTTAGAGGAGGACGAAGAAGAGGAGCGAAGGGGCTGAAGAGAGAGAGAAAGAGAGAGAAACAGGACTCCATGAATCCATCAGAGATTCTCCAAGCGTCTTTTTTATTTTTTAAAAAAATGGGAAAATATGATGCAAGGGACCCAAAAATACCCATTTCGGAGCCTGGCATCCCCAATTCAAACCTGTCACTACAGTTGTTCCTTTACATCAGTGATTCCCAAAGTGGGCACTACCGCCCCCTAGTGGGCACTGCAGCGATCCAGGGGGGCAGTGATGGCCACAGGTGCATTTGGGGGCGGGGCCAGGGGAGGGGCGAGGCTTCTTCCCAAGTGCCAGAGACAGGGCTGAGCACCTAGGGTGCCTGTTAGGACACAGGGGGTGGAGCTAAAGGAATGGGCGTGGCTTCTTCCCAAGAGCCCAAGACAGGGCTGAGCCTCTATAGCAGTGATTCCCAAAGTGGGCGCTACCGCCCCCTGGTGGGCACTGCAGTGATCCAGGGGGGCGGTGATGGCACTTGGGGTGGAGCCAGGGAAGGGGCGGGGCCTCCTTCAACAGCCAGAGATAGGGCTGAGCCTCTATACCTCTCCTGAGAGGCCTTTTAGGACTAAAGGGTGGGGCTAGGGTTGGGGGCGGGGCCTCTTCCCAAGAGCCCGAGACAGGGCTGAGCCTCTATACCTCTCCTGAGAGGCCTTTTAGGACTAAAGGGCAGGGCTAGTGTTGGGGGCGGGGCCTCTTCCAAGAGCCCGAGACAGGGCTGAGCCTCTATACCTCTCCTGAGAGGCCTTTTAGGACTAAAGGGCGGGGCTAGGGTTGGGGGCGGGGCCTCTTCCCAAGAGCCTGAGACAGGGCTGAGCCTCTATACCTCTCCTGAGAGGCCTTTTAGGACTAAAGGGCGGGGCTAGGGTTGGGGGCGGGGCCTCTTCCCAAGAGCCTGAGACAGGGCTGAGCCTCTATACCTCTCCTGAGAGGCCTTTTAGGACTAAAGGGCGGGGCTAGGGTTGGGGGCGGGGCCTCTTCCCAAGAGCCTGAGACAGGGCTGAGCCTCTATACCTCTCCTGAGAGGCCTTTTAGGACTAAAGGGCGGGGCTAGGGTTGGGGGCGGGGCCTCTTCCCAAGAGCCTGAGACAGGGCTGAGCCTCTATACCTCTCCTGAGAGGCCTTTTAGGATGAAAGGGCGGGGCTAGGGGTGGGGGCGGGGCCTCTTCCCAAGAGCCTGAGACAGGGCTGAGCCTCTATACCTCTCCTGAGAGGCCTTTTAGGACTAAAGGGCGGGGCTAGGGTTGGGGGCGGGGCCTCTTCCCAAGAGCCTGAGACAGGGCTGAGCCTCTATACCTCTCCTGAGAGGCCTTTTAGGACTAAAGGGCGGGGCTAGGGTTGGGGGCGGGGCCTCTTCCCAAGAGCCTGAGACAGGGCTGAGCCTCTATACCTCTCCTGAGAGGCCTTTTAGGACTAAAGGGCGGGGCTAGGGTTGGGGGCGGGGCCTCTTCCCAAGAGCCCGAGACAGGGCTGAGCCTCTATACCTCCCCTGAGAGGCCTTTTAGGACTAAAGGACAGGGCTAGACACGGGGGCAGGGCCTCTTCCCAAGAGCATGAGACAGGGCTGAGCCTCTATATACCTCCCCTGAGGCGCATGTTAGAACACGTGGGCAGGGAATAGAAGTTCAGCCCCGTCAGGCTCTTGGGAAGAGGCCCAGCCCCCTCCTCTAGCCCCGCCCTTTAGTCCTAAAAGGCCTCTCAGGAGAGGTATAGAGGCTCAGCCCTGTCTCAGGCTCTTGAAGGCACCGCAGGAGAGGGATAGAAGCTCAGCCCTGCCTCAGAGCTCGTAACTCCGCCCACCCCAGTCCTGGCCACCCATTTGTGGCCCCGCCCATCTCCCCCTCCCAGCCCTGTATCTTGGACTAGGGGAGAGGCTCAGCCCCGCCCTCTTGAGCAGGAGCCACGCCCACCCCTCTAAGCCACACCCCTTTCCAGGGGGCGCTGAGTCATATTTTTTCTGGGAAGGGGGTGGCAGGCCAAATAAGTCTGGGAACCACTGGATTAAACTCAGCCATATTCAGCTGGAGTGTCAGATCTGGTCCAAAACGTGGTCCTCCTCCCCGGCAGAAAGTAGCAGGCGGGAGGGAAACCACCTCGGGAGGAAATTACAAACACCCTCCGCTGTGTCGCTCCATCACTGGAACAGCCAAATTAGGCCCGTGTTTTCCGTTGAATAATTGAGCGCCAGTTTGGGGAGCGCATGATTTATTGAGAGGAAACAGCGTGTTAACAAGGACCCAGGTGCCTAATCCTTCATGACGGAGTGGATCGGCTTTATTAGCACCTTGGTCCAAGTGCCAACGAGCCTCCGAGGCAAACAAACAAACAGGCCTGAGCATTGCAAGGCGCTTTGGCGGTGTGTGCCGAGATGTGAATGGATTTTCGGCATCAGGGTGGCATCACCATTAGAAACTTTATTTGGGGGAGCCAAAGAGAGTGGGCATTGGGGGGCACTGAAGGGAAAGCGTCTTTCTTTTGCAGAAGGCTCCATTGTAAGGGAAATGGAGTAATGTTGCATTATGTTGTCGACGGCTTTGATGGCCAGAATCGTTGGGCTGCTGTGAATTTTCCAGGCTATATAGCCATGTTCCAGAAGCATTCTCTCTTGACGTTTCACCCACATCTATGGCAGGCATCCTGAGAGGTTGTGAGGTCTGTTGGAAACTAGGCCAGTGGGGTTTATGTATCTGTGGAATGATGTCCAGGATGTGAGAAATAATAATAATAATAATAATAATAATAATAATAATAATAATAATAATATAATTCTGTCTCCTTCTTCAGGGTCCCATTTTTGAGCCAGAGCCAGGTCTTCTCCTTGTCAGCTTTTCCTTCAATTTTGTCAAGGAACTTTCCATGCAATGTTTTGTCGTGCCAGTTGTCAGCTCTAGTTTGTAGTGCGGTTTTCTTGTACTGGTTTTTTGTCTGTTGTGTTTTGAGGAGTTTCTGATTTTTGACTTCAATCAAGGCAGGTTCTTCACTTTGCTTTACATATTCTGCCAGGGCATGTTCTTATTCTTTGACTGCTTGTTTTACTTGTAAAAGTCCTCTGCCCCCTGATCTTCTAGTCAGATTAATAATAATAATAATAATAATAATAATAATAATAATAATAATAACAATTATTATTATTATTATTATTATTCTCCCACCCTGCACATTCCACAGGTATATCAACCCCACTTGCCTAGTTTCCAACAGATTTCACCACCTCTGAGGATGCCTTCCACAGATGGGGTGAAACGTCAGGAGAAAATGCTTCTGGAACATGTCCATACATCCCGGAAAACGCACAGCGAACCAATGTTGCATTAATTGCATCAGAGACTCCTTGAGTCGGACGGGACCACAGAGGTCATGTAGTCACTCTAACCCCATGCCACGCAGGAATACCCCAGTAATATCCATCAATCACTTGATCGATATGATTATGGCGCTAGCAAAAGGCGATGCCCAAAAGCTCTAAGAATGTATGTGCACAACAGGGCTGCTTCTCTATTCTGCCCATCATCTCTGCTTTGCCAGCCGCAGCAGCTCCGCTCTCTCATTTTCCACTCAGCCATGTTCCAGTGACTTAATTTTCATGTTCTGTTTTTTTAAGTGAGGGGGGCCAGGCGAGAGAAGAGAGGGGGGCAATGCCGTAATCCACTCCTGAGCTCTCTCTCAGGGAAAATGGAGCTGAACAGAAAGGCGAGGCGAGAAGCGAAGCGTTGCAAAGAGCAGCTGCAGCGTTTGGATGATGGCAGAGGGAACGAGATCTCGAGTTCCCCCCTTTTGTGAAGAAGAATAAAACTGGGGGCAAGTCCAGGGGTACCAAGGAGCCATGAAGAGATGATGAAGGGGAACAAGTGTGAGCTGGTGCCTTTCTCCAGGAAGTTCCAAGACCAAAAGTTAGCTTGAAATCAACAAGTGAGGTCACAGGTATCACTTATGCCAAGTGGGTGTGGAAGGTGAGGAAGACCCTCAGCCATTGGTCAATTTTAGATAAGCAAAAGGTATAAATACTTTGTTTGCTTGAAATCAACAAGTGAGGTCACAGGTATCACTTATGCCAAGTGGGTGTGGAAGGTGAGGAAGACCCTCAGCCATTGGTCAATTTTAGATAAGCCAAAGGTATATATTCTTTGTTTGCTTGAAACCAACAAGTGAGGTCACAGGTATCACTTATGCCAAGTGGGTGTGGAAGGTGAGGAAGACCCTCAGCCATTGGTCAATTTTAGATAAGCCAAAGGTAGGTGTGGAAGGTGAAGAAGACCCTCAGCCATTGGTCAATTTTAGATAAGCCAAAGGTAGGTGTGGAAGGTGAAGAAGACCCTCAGCCATTGGTCAATTTTAGATAAGCCAAAGGTAGGTGTGGAAGGTGAAGAAGACCCTCAGCCATTGGTCAATTTTAGATAAGCCAAAGGTAGGTCTGAACCCGGGGGGCGGATGGGTCAGGGGTTCAAACCCCTCCCCCCGAAATTTTCAAAACCCCTCCCGATTTTTTTTTCTGGCTACGGCCCTGGTTCAGTCCCACAGTTGTTCAGAAATTAGCATTTGGACACCCAAACAGAAACACATGGAATATGCTGCCTCGGAGTGTGGTAGAGTCTCTTTCTCTGGAGGTTTTTAAGCAGAGGCTGGTTGGCCATCTGTCTAGAGGGCTTTGATTGTGTCTTCCTGCCTGGCAGAGTAGGGTGGGACTGGATGATCCTTGGGATGCTTCCAGCCATGAAAGCCTTCGGCAACGCTTCATGACACCCAAAGCGGCCGTCCCTTGATCTCCGATTTGGGCCCTGGATGCTCAACCCTGGCATGACCTGAACTCGCCACCCCGGTTCGGAGTGTGCGGCTCCTTCCTGGCCTCCCGGCTCTTTTTCGCCACCTCCTTCCTCCCGCTCCAAATGCCTTGCCCTTGGTAATGAGCCTCCTTCTGCCAAGAAGGCCTACCTGCCTGCCAGCTTTCCCCCTTGGCTCGCAGTTAATTATCGGAAAAGTAGAGAGGTCACCGCTGCAGGAACGTGGAAGTGCCACCGACAGAGAGTGCCCTGTAATTGCCTTGCGGGGAGAAGAAAGAAAAGAAGAAAAGAAAAAGAAAGAGGGAGGGAGAAAAAATGTGCCGGAGTGTACATATATGCGCCTATGGAGGCTGGCAGGAGGCCTCCGTCCCTTCCAATTATTCACCCGGGAGGCTCGCCTCCTGAGCTTTGTACTCCCAAAGCTCTTTCTTTTTACGAGGCTGCAAATTATTTTTCTGGGCTGCTTCTCCCCCTCCCCGAAAAGCCCACGTCAGAAGGCGTCGGTGGTTTTTGTTCTCTGCCCACATCCTCCGCCACGGTTGTGTGCTCCAGAGGAAGAGCGGAATACAAATGGGAGAGCCATGCCAGGCAGCCTCCGGGCAAACACACCCAGGCACCCAGGCGTGGATGATGGGGACAAACGTGGCCCACTGGACACAATGCAGGACCCACTTTCTCAACCTAGGGACCCGCCTCCGCTATGCAACCCCTGATGTTTTGGAGGCAGGGAGGATGAACGTTACCCATCCTATCATAGAACCATAGTGAAGGGACCATAAGTCAGAAAATAGTAAACTTTTGCCTATGTATGTATTTATTTATTTATTTACAGTATTTATATTCCGCCCTTCTTTCTCACCCCGATGGGGGCTCAGGGCGGATCACATTACACATATAAGGCAAACATTCAATGCCTTGACATAGAACAAAGACAAAGACAAATGTAGGCTCGGAGTTTTGCCTTGGCATATACCCCTCCCTTCCTGTGAGCTGGTGCCTTTCTCCAGGAAGTTCCAAGACCAAAACTTAGCTTGAAATCAACAAGTGAGGTCATCGGTATCACTTATGCCAAGTAGGTGTGGAAGGTGAGGAAGACCCTCAGCCATTGGTCAATTTTAGACAAGCCAAAGGTAGGTGTGGAAGGTGAGGAAGACCCTCAGCCATTGGTCAATTTTAGATAAGCCAAAGGTAGGTGTGGAAGGTGAGGAAGACCCTCAGTCATTAGTCAATTTTAGATAAGCCAAAGGTAGGTGTGGAAGGTGAGGAAGACCCTCAGCCATTGGTCAATTTTAGACAAGCCAAAGGTAGGTGTGGAAGGTGAGGAAGACCCTCAGCCATTGGTCAATTTTAGATAAGCCAAAGGTAGGTGTGGAAGGTGAGGAAGACCCTCAGCCATTGGTCAATTTTAGACAAGCCAAAGGTAGGTGTGGAAGGTGAGGAAGACCCTCAGCCATTGGTCAATTTTAGATAAGCCAAAGGTAGGTGTGGAAGGTGAGGAAGACCCTCAGCCATTGGTCAATTTTAGACAAGCCAAAGGTAGGTGTGGAAGGTGAGGAAGACCCTCAGCCATTGGTCAATTTTAGATAAGCCAAAGGTAGGTGTGGAAGGTGAGGAAGACCCTCAGTCATTAGTCAATTTTAGATAAGCCAAAGGTAGGTGTGGAAGGTGAGGAAGACCCTCAGCCATTGGTCAATTTTAGACAAGCCAAAGGTAGGTGTGGAAGGTGAGGAAGACCCTCAGCCATTGGTCAATTTTAGATAAGCCAAAGGTAGGTGTGGAAGGTGAGGAAGACCCTCAGCCATTGGTCAATTTTAGATAAGCCAAAGGTAGGTGTGGAAGGTGAGGAAGACCCTCAGCCATTGGTCAATTTTAGATAAGCCAAAGGTAGGTGTGGAAGGTGAGGAAGACCCTCAGCCATTGGTCAATTTTAGATAAGTCAAAGGTAGGTGTGGAAGGTGAGCAAGACCCTCAGCCATTAGTCAATTTTAGATAAGCCAAAGGTAGGTGTGGAAGGTGAGGAACACCCTCAGCCATTGCTCAATTTTAGATAAGCAAAAGGTATAAATTCTTTGTTTGCTATCCACATGTTGCAACGGCCATTTGCATGGTACAGGACCCATTGAAATGGGTGCCTACGGCTGTTTGCCTTATCATAGCTATGATAATAAACTTTGGATTATTATATGAGGGCACAGCCGGCCCTAGGTATTTTTCAAGTGTAAGCAAACAGAATTTTGGCACACACACCCCCCAGACCAATCACTGAAAAATAAAAGCGTTGGATAAGCGAAAATGTTTGATAATAAGGAGGGATTAAGGAAAAGCTTATTAAACATCAAATTACATTAAGATTTTAAAAATTAAGCACTAAAACATTATGTTTTACAACAAATCAACAGAAAAGGCAGTTCAATACCTTGTGGAGGCAGGCCGCAGGAGACAGGAGTTGCCTCGATGGCGCCCCCAACAAGATGGAGCCACAGGCAACTGCCTAGTTGGCCTGGCGGTTGAACCGCCTCTGTACGAGGGTTATCCAGAAAGTAGATTGCGTTTTGGAATTAAAAATGAACAAAGTATAGGAGAAAACATTGACCATATGCAGTTGAAAGCCACACCCAAATACCACTTCTCAACATAGTCGCCATTCAAATCTAGGCACTTACCATAGCGATGGCTGAGCTTGGCAACTCCTTCCCCACAAAACTCTGCCGCTTGCGTCCTCAAAAAGTAGAGGAGAAAACATTTACCATATGCAGTTGAAAGCCACACCCAAATACCACTTCTCAACATAGTCGCCACTCAAATTTAGGCACTTATCATAGCGATGAATGAGCTTGACAACTCCTTCCCCACAAAACTCTGCCGCTTGCACCCTCAAAAAGTATAGGAGAAAACATTTATCATATGCAGTTGAAAGCCACACCCAAATACCACTTCCCAACATAGTCGCCATTCAAATCTAGGCACTTATCATAGCGATGAATTAGCTTGGCAACTCGTTCCCCACAAAACTCTGCCGCTTGCACCCTCAAAAAGTATAGGAGAAAACATTTATCATATGCAGTTGAAAGCCACACCCAAATACCACTTCTCAACATAGTCGCCATTCAAATCCAGGCACTTATCATAGCGATGAATGAGCTTGGCAACTCCTTCCCCACAAAACTCTGCCGCTTGCGTCCTCAAAAAGTATAGGAGAAAACATTTACAATATGCAGTTGAAAACCACACCCAAATACCGCTTCTCAACATAGTCGCCATTCAAATCTAGGCACTTATCATAGTGAGGAATGAGCTTAGCAACTCCTTCCCCACAAAACTCTGCCGCTTGCGTCCTCAACGCAGAGTTTTGGCTACAATGCGCAGCTGTAGGAAGAGGTGATCGGCTGGACACTGGAATAAGCAGAGGCTGAATGGCCATCTGTCGGGAGGGCTTGGATTGTGTCTGCTTGCTTGGCTGAACGAGGCTGGACTGGATCGCCTTTGGGGTCCCTTTCAACTCTTAGATTCTATCATTCTATGAAATGGGATCGAGGGACATAATTGCACCAATGCCTTAATTTTGTGCCCGTTGTGCCACCTCCCGATGTCATTACCGCCTAATGGAGAAATATATTGAGGCTCCGTGTTGTGTCTGCACTCCCTCCTTCCCCTTCTTCCTCTGGAGCCTGGCATCAGAGGTTTCTCTCTGGCGCTAATGCATGGCACCCCCGCTATGCGCCGCGCCTCACCGAGGCCCATCTGCGTCGGCAATAATCACCCTCATAATGATATTTATACAAGCGCCTAATGGCTCCATCTGAGCTCCCGTCGGAAACCCGGACCGACTCTGGCCGATGCCACGCGCGTGTGCCCTCCTGGCTCATTATGCGCCAAAGGACCACGGAGCGCATGCAGCTGTGCATCGGGGCAAAGAGGCTTAACGTTCCGGCTCATTAGCTCTCCTGGACTCCTTGGCATCGGGAAACGGGAGGGCAGTGCCCACCAGTGGCATGTGACACCCCTTCTTGGCACCACGGAGCCTGTTGTCACACGGGTCAGAATCCAAACTGTGCCAGAGTTCCCTCTCTGGATGGCAAGACCCAGAATTCCGGCTGGCTGGGGAATCCTGGGAGTTGTCATCCCATAAAAGGGGAAATGTTTCACACATTCACACATTTATTTATTTACAGTATTTATATTCCGCCCTTCTTTCTCACCCCGAAGGGGACTCAGGGCGGATCACATTACACATATAGGCAAACATTCAATGCCTTAACATAGAACAAAGACAAACAAACATAGGCTCCGAGCGGGCCTCGAACTCATGACCTCCTGGTCAGAGTGATTTATTGCAGTTAATTGCAGCTGGCTTGCTCTCCCGCTTGCGCCGCAGCCCGGGCCACATTCAAGGGAATCAAGTAGCCTTTCCAGACATTCAGCCAAACGCTGGCCAGGTTGTTGTATGTTGTTTGTATGAAAGTCAATGTTTTCTATGCATCGTGATATTTTGGTGATAAATTTGTAAATACAGTAATTACAACATAACATTACTGCGTATGGAACTACCTTTTCTGTCAAATTTGTTGTATAACATGATGTTTTGGTGCTTAATTTGTGAAACCATAACCTAATTTGATGTTTAATAGGCTTTTCCTTAATCCCTCCTTATTATCCAAGATATTCGCTTATCCAAGCTTCTGCTGGCCCGTTTAGCTTGGATAAGTGAGATTCTACTGTATTATGTATTTTTATTTCTGAGATTTACCACTCTCGGCTTATACTTGAGTCAATGTTTTCCGAGTTTTTTTGTGGTAAAATTAGGTGCCTCGGCTTATATTCGGGTCGGCTTATACTCGAGTATATATGGTAATGTAATTTTATTGGTATCTCGGCTTACACTTGAGTCAATGTTTTCCCAGTTTTTTTGTGGTAAAATTAGGTGCCTCGGCTTATATTCGGGTCGGCTTATACTCGAGTATATATGGTAATGTAATTTTATTGGTATCTCGGCTTATACTGGAGTCAATGTTTTCCCAGTTTTTTGGGGGTAAAATTAGGTGCCTCGGCTTATATTCGGGTCGGCTTATACTCGAGTATATACGGTAATGTAATTTTATTGGTATCTCGGCTTATACTTGAGTCAATGTTTTCCCAGTTTTTTGGGGGTAAAATTAGGTGCCTCGGCTTATATTCGGGTCGGCTTATACTCGAGTATATACGGTATGTCATTCTTCATCTCCATGGTAGGAGAGAGCCTTCCTTCCTCTCCCATTGACCAAAATGGGAGCATCTAAATATCCTTTCGTGAATAGCAACACCGAGGCTAAGACAACAACTGACAAATCGGCGAGATGCTACAAAACTAGGTCTCCTGTTGATGCCCATTAGTTGGAAAAAAGAAGTCGAGCTTTGGGAGAAACCGGGCCGTTCGTTGGAACTTGGAGCAGAAAGGTCAACTTTTCTCCATCCCGGGAAGATCAGGACCAGACAGTGGGAGCATCTGCAATACTACTTGGTTCGATACTACCGTGTTTCCCTGAAAATAAGACACTGTCTTATATTAATTTTTGCTCCCAAAGATGCTCTAGGTCTTATTTTCAGGGGATGTCTTATTTTCCCATGAAGAAGAATTCACATTTATTGTTGAACAAAAAAAAAAGAACATTTATTATATACTGTACTAGCTGTGCCCGGCCACGCGTTGCTGTGGCAAAGTCTGGTGGTATGGGAAATAAAGTATTGAGGAATTGGTGGTAGTTAAGGTAAAGGGTAAAGGTTTTCCCCTGACATTAAGTCCATTATAAATGGGTTATATAGTTGTGTGGAAGGGCCTTGAGTCTACACTGCCATATAGTCCAGTTCAAATCAGATAATCTGTATTTTATAGGCAGTGTGGAAGAGGCCTGAGGCCTAACTCTGTCTGTCCCCTGGGCTGAGTGGGTTTCTAGGAGACCAAGTGGGCGAAGCTTAGCCTTCTAACTGGCAGCTATTGGATAAAAACAATTAGTCCTCTCCCTCTAATTAGGACTTAATTTTTCTTTTCCTTTTGTTGTATGAACGTAGAGGCATGGATGAGGGGTTGTGCTGCCAAGTTTAGTGTTTCTAGGATTTGTAGTTTTGTTGTTTTGTCCTCGGCCGAAATTTCATTACCCTTTTATATATATAGACTAGCTTTGCCCGGCCACACGTTGCTGTGGCTTATGGGAATCCTTTGTTGGCCAGGTGGAATAGCAGTGAATAGCCTTGCAGTCTCAAAGCCTGGCCGTTTTCTGGAGTAGCTGGAGTTTTTTGTTGTATGAACGTAGAGGCATGGATGAAGGGTTGTGCTGCCAAGTTTAGTGTTTTTAGGATGTGTAGTTTTGTTGTTTTGTCCTAGGCCGAAATTTCATTACCCTTTTATATATATAGATAGTAGTTGTCATCATAAACGAGCATAACCAGACAAACTGTGAATCCTATCAAGAATTTCTTGTTACTACCAATATTTCCATGTACAACACTCTATGGTACATACATTTACCGATCCTGCATGCTCCGGTGTTCTGTTTGGCGGGCATGCTTCCAAACAAAAACTTTTCTAGGTCTTACTTTCAGGGGAGGCCTTATATTTAGCCATTCAGCAAAACCTCTCCTAGGTCTTATTTTCTGGGGATGTCTTATTTCAGGGGAAACAGGGTATACAATCCTGGGAGATGTATGACCATTCTTTGGCAGAGAAGGCAGAAGACTTTGTCGAACTACAATTCCCAAGTTGTGCCAAGTTGCATTCCCTCGACACTGCAGATGCACCCCAAGGCCTGGACGAAGGACGGACAGATCCATCGCTCTTCCCAACATTTTGTTGCGACTGTGTGTATTTGTGTGTGTGTGTGTGGCACCACGGTTGCCATAGAGACCACCTCCCCGGTTGTGCCTGGGGCGAAATCTGGGGGCTCCAAAGCAAGCCAGAGGCCTTTCTTCACACCCAGCCCCCCTTTCCCTCCAGGGAAGAAGAGATGGCAAAACCTACGGAAGGAATAAGTCGGAGGCGGCTTCAGCATGGGGAGAATATCCCTTTGAAGTCTTGTTTTTGGGGAGGGAGGTAGAAAGAACTTGAACAGGAAAGGATGCTTCAGATCTTCCTGTTATGGTCCAGCAGATGTGGCCAACTAGAGAGGCAAAAAGTAGGTCGCCATGGCCAGATTTTTATTTTGCAAGCCTTCATTGGTGGATAATGGGAGCTGCAGGACAACACAGGATAATGGGAGTCACAGCCCAACAGGTCCAAGGAGGGAGGAATTACTCCTGAGGATCTCATTGTATTGGAAATAACTGCACCCAGTCTCGAGGCAGATATTCCTTTGGAAATACCGTATATACTCGAGTATAAGCCGACCCGAATATAAGCGGAGGCACCTAATTTTATCACAAGAAAACTGGGAAAACATTGACTCAAGTATAAGCCGAGATACCAATAAAATTACCGTATATACTCGGGTATAAGCCGACCCGAATATAAGCGGAGGCACCTAATTTTGTCACAAGAAAACTGGGAAAACATTGACTCAAGTATAAGCCGAGGGTGGTAAATTTCAGAAATAAAAACAGATACCAATAAAATTACATTAATCAAACCATCAGTAGGTTAAATGTTTTTGAATACAGTAGAGTCTCACTTATCCAACACTCACTTATCCAACGTTCTGGATTATCCAATGCATTCTTGTAGTCAATGTTTTCAATACATCGTGATATTTTGGTACTAAATTCGTAAATGCAGTAATTACTACATAGCATTACTGCGTATTGAACTACTTTTTCTGTCAAATTTGTTGTATAACATGATGTTTTGGTGCTTAATTTGTAAAATCATAACCTAATTTGATGTTTAATAGGCTTTTCCTTAATGCCTCCTTATTATCCAACATATTCGCTTATCCAACATTCTGCCGGCCCATTTAGCTCGGATAAGTGAGACTCTACTGTATTGAAAACATTGACTACAAAAATGGCTTGGATAATCCAGAAACGTGGATAAGCGAGGCTTGGATAAGTGAGACTCTACTGTATCTATTTTTATTTCTGAAATTTACCGCTCTCGGCTTATACTTGAATCAATGTTTTCCCAGTTTTCTTGTGGTAAAATTAGGTGCCTCGGCTTATATTCGGGTTGGCTTATACTCGAGTATATACGGTAAGCATCTTTACACCAGATGCTTAGATGGAAAGGCCTTTTCCTGCTTTGCTCCCAATCCACAGAGACACAAGGTGTCCTTCCTGGGGTTGTTTTGTCTCCGGGGGAAGTGGAGTCCCAGAAGAAAACCCATCAGGGAACGAAAAGAGCAAAAAGACAAGAAAAGGGGGGAAAGGGGCTCATCCAGGCAAACCGGCTGTGACAAGGCAGCTGGTGTGTCTGCGTGTCCGCGCCTGGCTTGTCCTGGGATGATCCCGCGCTGAAGGAGCATGCCAGACTATAAGAGAATGAACACAGCAGCATGACACCTCCTGAACCGCCAAGGCTCCTGGGAGACGCGGTTTGGGGAGAGAAGCCTCAAGGCCTTGTCAAACTACAACTCCCAGGATTCCATAGCATTGAGCCAATGCAGTCCAAGTAGAGTCAAACTGGCTATTTCAGTGTGCGTTTGAATAATTCACCAACATGATAAACCAGTGATTCCCAAAGTGGGCACTACCGCCCCCTGGTGGGCGCTGCAGTGATCCAGGGGATGGTGATGGCACCTATTAGGACACAGGGGGCGGAGCTAGAGGAGTGGGCGTGGCTTCTTCCCAAGAGCCCGAGACAGGGCTGAGAATTGTTACCTCTCCTGAGGCTCTTGTTGGGACACAGAGGGTGGAGCTAGGAAAGGGGGCGGGGCCTCCTTCCAAGAGCCTGAGACAGGGCTGAGCCTCTATACCTCTCCTGAGAGTCCTTTTAGGACTAAAGGGCGGGGCTGGGGTGGGGGCGGGGCCTCCTTCCAAGAGCCTGAGACAGGGCTGAGCCTCTATACCTCTCCTGAGAGGCCTTTTAGGACTAAAGGGTGGGGCTGGGGTGGGGGCGGGGCCTCTTCCCAAGAGCCTGAGACAGGGCTGAGCCTCTATACCTCTCCTGAGAGTCCTTTTAGGACTAAAGGGCGGGGCTGGGGTGGGGGCGGGGCCTCCTTCCAAGAGCCTGAGACAGGGCTGAGCCTCTATACCTCTCCTGAGAGTCCTTTTAGGACTAAAGGGCGGGGCTGGGGTGGGGGCGGGGCCTCTTCCCAAGAGCCTGAGACAGGGCTGAGCCTCTATACCTCTCCTGAGAGGCCTTTTAGGACTAAAGGGTGGGGCTGGGGTGGGGGCGGGGCCTCCTTCCAAGAGCCTGAGACAGGGCTGAGCCTCTATACCTCTCCTGAGAGTCCTTTTAGGACTAAAGGGCGGGGCTGGGGTGGGGGCGGGGCCTCCTTCCAAGAGCCTGAGACAGGGCTGAGCCTCTATACCTCTCCTGAGAGGCCTTTTAGGACTAAAGGGTGGGGCTGGGGTGGGGGCGGGGCCTCTTCCCAAGAGCCTGAGACAGGGCTGAGCCTCTATACCTCTCCTGAGAGTCCTTTTAGGACTAAAGGGCGGGGCTGGGGTGGGGGCGGGGCCTCTTCCCAAGAGCCTGAGACAGGGCTGAGCCTCTATACCTCTCCTGAGAGGCCTTTTAGGACTAAAGGGTGGGGCTGGGGTGGGGGCGGGGCCTCCTTCCAAGAGCCTGAGACAGGGCTGAGCCTCTATACCTCTCCTGAGAGTCCTTTTAGGACTAAAGGGCGGGGCTGGGGTGGGGGCGGGGCCTCCTTCCAAGAGCCTGAGACAGGGCTGAGCCTCTATACCTCTCCTGAGAGGCCTTTTAGGACTAAAGGGTGGGGCTGGGGTGGGGGCGGGGCCTCTTCCCAAGAGCCTGAGACAGGGCTGAGCCTCTATACCTCTCCTGAGAGTCCTTTTAGGACTAAAGGGCGGGGCTGGGGTGGGGGCGGGGCCTCCTTCCAAGAGCCTGAGACAGGGCTGAGCCTCTATACCTCTCCTGAGGCTCTTGTTGGGACACAGAGGGCGGAGCTAGGGAAGGGGGCGGGGCCTCCTTCCAAGAGCCTGAGACAGGGCTGAGCCTCTATACCTCTCCTGAGAGTCCTTTTAGGACTAAAGGGCGGGGGGGGGGGGGGTAGGAGAAAGGAGAAAGAGGAGAAGAAAGAAGAAGAGGAAAAGGAGAAAAGAGGAGAGGAAGGGGAAGAAGAGAATGGAGAAGGAGGAAGAGGAAGGAGAAGAAGAAAAATAGTAAGAGGAAGAGGAGAAGAAAAAGGAGAAGGGAAGAAGAAGAGGAAGAAAAAGAGGAGGAGAAGGGGGAAGGAGAAGAGGAGAAAAGGGGAGGGGAGAAGGAGGAAGGAGAAGACGGAGAAGAAAGAAGAAAAATACAAAGAGGAGAAGAAAAAGGAGAAAGGAAGAGGAAGGAAAAGAGGAGAAGAAGGGGAAGAAGAAGAGGAGAAAGAGGAAGAAGGAAGGGGAGAAGGAGGAAGAGGAAAGAGAAGAAGGAGAAGAAAAATAGGAAGAGGAAAAGAAAAAGGAGAAAGGAAGAGGAAGGAAAAGAGGAGAAGAAGGGGAAGAAGAAGAGAAAGAAGGGAGAGAAGAAGGAGGAGGAGAAGAAAAATAGAGAGAGAAGAAAAAGGAGGAAGAGGAAGGAAAAGAGGAGAAGAAGGGGAAGAAGAAGAGAAAGAAGGGAGAGAAGAAGGAGAAGAAGAAGGAGGAGGAGAAGAAAAATAGAGAGAGGAGAAGAAAAAGGAGAAAGGAAGAGGAAGGAAAAGAGGAGAAGAAGGGGGAAGAAGAAGAGAAAGAGGAAGAAGGGAGAGAAGAAGGAGAAGGAGGAGGAGAAGAAGAAAAATAGAGAGAGGAGAAGAAAAAGGAGAAAGGAAGAGGAAGGAAAAGCGGAGAAGAAGGGGAAGAAGAAGAGAAAGAGGAAGAAGGGAGAGAAGAAGGAGAAGGAGGAGAAGAAAAATAGAGAGAGAAGAAAAAGGAGAAAGGAAGAGGAAGGAAAAGAGGAGAAGAAGGGGGAAGAAGAAGAGAAAGAAGGGAGAGAAGAAGGAGAAGAAGGAGGAGGAGAAGAAAAATAGAGAGGAGAAGAAAAAGGAGAAAGGAAGAGGAAGGAAAAGAGGAGAAGAAGTGGGAAGAAGAAGAGAAAGAGGAAGAAGGGAGAGAAGGAGGAGGAGAAGAAGGAGAAGAAGAAAAATAGAGAGAGAAGAAAAGGGAGAAAGGAAGAGGAAGGAAAAGAGGAGAAGAAGGGGGAAGAAGAAGAGGAGAAAGAGGGAGAGGATAAGAAAAAGGAGAAAGGAAGAGGAAGAGGAAGGAGAAGAGGAGGAGAAGAAAAAGTGGAGAAGAAAGAGTAGAGAAGGGGCGAAAAAAGAGGAAGGAAAAGCTGAGGAAAGAAGGAGGCGGAGAAGCAGCGGCGGCCAAAGCGTCCCGCGTGGCTTATTTGCCTTTGAAGACACGTGTACGGCGCTCACACGTGCCAGAACTTTGCCCAAGGGGGGAGGGGTGGTAGGGGGCGGGGCTGCGGGTCCGAGGCCCCTCCCCTCCTCCTCCTTCCCTCCTCCCTCCCTTCCTTCCTTCCCTCCATCCCGGAGTTTTCCCTCCTCCTCCTCCTCCTCTTTCCTCCCCGTCCTCTCCCTCTCTTTTCCCTCCTTCCTTTTTGGCTCTCCTCCCTCTTTTGCTCGGCGGCGCCTCGAGGAGGAGGATTGAGAGAGAGAAAGAGAAAGAGAAGAAGAAGAAGGAGCGGAGGAAGCCTTTCGGGGATGGTGTAGCCGGGACCCGCCGCCGGGAGCGATGCTGGCCCTGGCCGTGCTTTGGGTCTTCACCGGAGCCGCCTTCGCCCAAGGTAGGACGCGCAGAACATTCGTCAGGAGGAGAAGGAGGAGGAGGGGGAAAACTTGGGAAACAAGGCTTTGGGGTCCGGACTTGGCCAAGAAGAGGAAGGAAGAGGGTTGGGTTTGCCTACAAGGAGGTCCCCGGAACCCTTCCCGACTTCACTCCGGATTGGGACCCGTCTAAACCGGGCGAGGAATTCGCTCCGGAGCCAGGGATTTGGGGCTCTCTCTCCGAGCATTGCAATAGTCGCTTGCCTGTTGTATGTTTTCCGGGCTGTTCTAGAAGTATTGGAAAACATCCCTATTGTGAGTTCAATTGGGATACATTCTTAACACAGTAGACATATTGTTCCCTCTGCTATCTACACTAGAGTCCCACTTATCCGAGATAAACGGGCCAGCAGAGCATTGCAACATCGACTACAAAAACAATGACTCCTAAAAGGCAGACTACCTTGGATAAGACAGAAGCTCGGATTAGCGAGGCTCGGATAAGTGAGACTCTACTGTACTATGCATTCCACTCTGGTCTACATTCTAGAAGTATTGGAAAACATCCCTATTGTGAGTTCAATTGGGATACATTCTTAACACAGTAGACATATTGTTCCCTCTGCTATCTACACTAGAGTCCCACTTATCCGAGATAAACGGGCCAGCAGAGCGTTGCAACATCGACTACAAAAACAATGACTCCTAAAAGGCAGACTACCTTGGATAAGACAGAAGCTCGGATTAGCGAGGCTCGGATAAGTGAGACTCTACTGTACTATGCATTCCACTCCACTCTGGTCTACATTCTAGAAGTATTGGAAAACATCCCTATTGTGAGTTCAATTGGGATACATTCTTAACACAGTAGACATATTGTTCCCTCTGCTATCTACACTAGAGTCCCACTTATCCGAGATAAACGGGCCAGCAGAGCATTGCAACATTTGACTACAAAAACAATGACTCCTAAAAGGCAGACTACCTTGGATAAGACAGAAGCTCGTATTAGCGAGGCTCGGATAAGTGAGACTCTACTGTACTATGCATTCCACTCTGGTCTACATTTCTATCATTCGCCTTAGTGGTATTATTATTATTAATTAATTAATATTATTAAAACTACTACTAATAATATCATCATCATCATATTACTAATAAGAATATCAACATCAGCATTATTATTACTGTTATTATTGATATTATTAAAACCAATTAATCATATTTATACTACAGTAGAGTCTCATTTATCCAAGATAAACGGGCCAGCAGAGCATTGCAACATTGACTACAAAAACAATGATTACTAAAAGGCAGACTGCCTTGGATAAGGCAGAAGCTTGGATAAGCGAGGCTCGGATAAGTGAGACTCTACTGTACTATGCATTCCACTCTGGTCTACATTTCTATCATTCACCTTAGTGGTACTATTAATATTATTACTACTAATAATAATAATCATAACATATGCATTCCACTCTTGTCTACATTTCTATCATACACCTTAGTCTTACTATTAATATTATTACTACTAATAATAATAATCATAACATATGCATTCCACTCTTCTCTACATTTCTATCAGTCACCTTATTGGTACTATTAATATTACTACTAATAATAATAATAATCATATATGCATTCCACTCTTGTCTACATTTCTATCATTCACCTTAGTGGTACTATTAATATTATTACTACTACTAATAATAATCATGTTAATAATAAGAATATCAACATCAGTATTATTATTACTGTTATTATTGATATTATTAATGCTAATTAATCTTATTTATACTACAGTTCTATGCATTCCACTCTTGTCTACATTTCTATCATTCACATTAGTGGTACTATTAATATTACTACTACTACTAATAATAATCATACCATATGCATTCCACTCTTGTCTACATTTCTATCATACACCTTAGTGGTACTATTAATATTATTACTACTAATAATAATAATCATATTAATAATAAGAATATCATCAGTATTATTATTACTGTTAATATTGATATTATTAATGCTAATTAATCATATTTATACTAATTAATAATATTGTAAACATTATCAGTATTATCACTACTATTATCAATACTATTAATACTAATTAATAATATTAATAACAATATCATTACCATTATTGTAAACATCAATATTATTACTACTACTAATGTTATTATTGTGTTGTCGAAGGCTTTCATGGCCGGGATCACAGAGTTGTGTGTTTCTGGGCTGTATGGCCATGTTCCAGAAGTATTCTCTCCTGACGTTTCGCCCACATCTATGGCAGGCATCCTCAGAGGTTGTGAGGCATGGAGAAACTAGGCAAGGAAGGTTGATATATATCTGTGGAAAGTCCAGGGTGTGAGAAGAGTTCTTTGTCAGTTGGAAGCCAGCATGAATGTTGCAGTTAATCACCCTAATTAGCATTGGAAAGGTTTGTCTCTTGCCTGGGGGGCATCCTTTGTTCAGAGTCATTAGCCGTCCTTGGGGCTCCTCTGCCCTCAGAGTGTTTTTCCCATCTACTGTTTTGATTTTTGAGTTTTTTAATACTGGGAGCCAGATTTTGTTCAATTTCATGGTTTCCTCCTTTCTGTTGAAGTTGTGGATTTCAGTGGCTTCTCTGTGTCGTCTGTCATGATAGTTGTTGGATTGGTCAAGCATTTTTGTGTTCTCAAATAATATCCTGTGTCCAGGCTGGTTCATCAAATGATCTGCTATGGCTGATTTCTCTGGTTGAGTGAGTCTGCAGTGCCTTTCATGTTCTTTGACTCCTGTTTGGGCAATGCTGCGTTTGGTGGTCCCTATGTAGACTTGTCCACAGCATAATGTTATTATTATTATCAATATTAGACCCATAGGCTCTTCTTAAGAGTTTCCAATGGGATTCCTCACTGGGCCATGATTGATGCCTCAGGAGCCCAGTTGCAGCACTTTCTGGCTTTCTTTTGGGACCATGGGACAAAACTTATCAGCATCTCTATTTCTAAGCCGAAGAGCCGGCGTTGTCCGTAGACACCTCCAAGGTCATGTGGCCACTGGCATGACTGCATGGAGCACCGTTACCTTCCCCCCATAGCAGTACCTATTGATCTACTCACACTCTGGGTGTTGGTGCTCGTCTCCATTTCTAAGCCCAAGAGCCGGCGTTGTCCATAGACATCTCCAAGGTCATGTGGCCACTGGCATGACTGCATGGAGCACCGTTACCTTCCCCCCATAGCAGTACCTATTGATCTACTCACACTCTGGGTGTTGGTGCTCGTCTCCATTTCTAAGCCCAAGAGCCGGCGTTGTCCGTAGACACCTCCAAGGTCATGTGGCCACTGGCATGACTGCATGGAGCGCCGTTACCTTCCCCCCGTAGCAGTACCTATTGATCTACTCACACTCTGGGTGTTGGTGCTCGTCTCCATTTCTAAGCCCAAGAGCCGGCGTTGTCCATAGACACCTCCAAAGTCATGTGGCACATAACATGTGTCACTGGCACATAACAATAACAGAGAAAATAATAAATGTAATAACAGAGAAAAATAATAAATGTAATAATAACCATGATAATAGAGAAAAATAATAAATGTAATAATACCCATAATAATAGAGAAAAATAATAAATGTAATAATACCCATAATAATAGAGAAAAATAATAAACGTAATAATACCCATAATAACAGAGAAAAATAATAAATGTAATAATACCCATGATAATAGAGAAAAATAATAAATGTAATAATACCCATAATAACAGAGAAAAATAATAAATGTAATAATACCCATAATAACAGAGAAAAATAATAAATGTAATAATACCCATAATAATAGAGAAAAATAATAAATGTAATAATGCCCATAATAACAGAGAAAATAATAAATGTAATAATACCCATAATAACAGAGAAAAATAATAAATGTACCATATATTCTCGAGTATAAGCCAACCCAAATATAAGCCAACCAGGACCCTCACCCGAGTATAAGCCGAGGGGGGCTTTTTCAGTCTTAAAAAAAGGGCTGAAAAACTAGGCTTATACTCAAGTATATACAGTAATTCAGTTCAATGCAGTTCAGAGTTCAATAAGGCATTACAGTAGAGTCTCACTTATCCAACATTCTGGATTATCCAACGCATTTTTGTAGTCTATATTTTCAATACATCGTGATATTTTGGTGCTAAATTCGTAAATACAGTAATTTAAAAAAGGGCTGAAAAACTAGGCTTATACTCAAGTATATACAGTAATTCAGTTCAATGCAGTTCAGAGTTCAATAAGGCATTACAGTAGAGTCTCACTTATCCAACATTCTGGATTATCCAACGCATTTTTGTAGTCTATATTTTCAATACATCGTGATATTTTGGTGCTAAATTCGTAAATACAGTAATTTAAAAAAGGGCTGAAAAACTAGGCTTATACTCAAGTATATACAGTAATTCAGTTCAATGCAGTTCAGAGTTCAATAAGGCATTACAGTAGAGTCTCATCCAACATTCTGGATTATCCAACGCATTTTTGTAGTCTATATTTTCAATACATCGTGATATTTTGGTGCTAAATTCGTAAATACAGTAATTTAAAAAAGGGCTGAAAAACTAGGCTTATACTCAAGTATATACAGTAATTCAGTTCAATGCAGTTCAGAGTTCAATAAGGCATTACAGTAGAGTCTCACTTATCCAACATTCTGGATTATCCAACGCATTTTGTAGTCTATATTTTCAATACATCGTGATATTTTGGTGCTAAATTCGTAAATACAGTAATTTAAAAAAGGGCTGAAAAAACTAGGCTTATACTCAAGTATATACAGTAATTCAGTTCAATGCAGTTCAGAGTTCAATAAGGCATTACAGTAGAGTCTCACTTATCCAACATTCTGGATTATCCAACGCATTTTTGTAGTCTATATTTTCAATACATCGTGATATTTTGGTGCTAAATTCGTAAATACAGTAATTTAAAAAAGGGCTGAAAAACTAGGCTTATACTCAAGTATATACAGTAATTCAGTTCAATGCAGTTCAGAGTTCAATAAGGCATTACAGTAGAGTCTCACTTATCCAACATTCTGGATTATCCAACGCATTTTTGTAGTCTATATTTTCAATACATCGTGATATTTTGGTGCTAAATTCGTAAATACAGTAATTTAAAAAAGGGCTGAAAAACTAGGCTTATACTCAAGTATATACAGTAATTCAGTTCAATGCAGTTCAGAGTTCAATAAGGCATTATTTGGCAGTGTAGACTCAGCTATACATTCCTTGCTGGAAGGGAGGCTGGACTAGATGGCCTTTGGGAGTCCCCTCCATCTGAATGGATTGCGATGGGAACGAAGGCATTCTAATGGGAATGAAGCCATTCTGGGATTGAAAAATCCCGCAAAGTGATGGAATAGTTTTTTGGTGGGGCTGGAAGATCATCCTTCAGCGCATTCCGCTTTTGGGTGAATTATGTGCCGCCTCGTCCAAAAAGAATGGCCTCTTTTAAGGAGAGCGGGAGAGAAGGAGATCACATTACCGAGTGGGGGGAGTGCTGCAAAGAGGGTTGGGGGCTCTTCATTGGCGGAGAAGCAGCAGAGGCACACAATAGAAATAGGGGAGGTGGGCTACAGAGAGGCCCCCTCCTTTGGTGTCCGCATTCCTTTTAATTAAAAAAAGGGGGGGATGGAGAGCGGGAGAAAGAAGGAGGTGGAGACTCTGCAAGGCTGGAAGGAGGAGAAGCAAGCGGAAAAGAGAGGGAGAAATATTGGAAGATCTTGGGGAGGGGGCCGAGTCTCCCCGCGACGGATCCTATTCAGAGTCCAGGCTGAATCCCCCAAATCAAGGAGACCTCTCTACATCTTTTTCCAGAATTCCTTCAGACCCATAAAATACGGGAAAGGGCTCATCCGTTCTCAATCCGTTCACATGGAGGGGGCTCCCAAAGGCCATCTAGTCCAGCCTCCCTTCCAAAAAAGGAATGTATCACTGTGTCTGCACTGCCCAAATTGTGCATTATAGAACTGCATTACAGTGTAGACCAGGGGTCCTCAAACTTTTTAAGTCTCATTAGACCATCGGTAAGGAAAGGGACCCTCAAAGGCCATCTAGATGATCTCATCAGGCCATCAGAAGACCATAGATAAGCAAAGAGACCTCCAAAGACCATCTAGACAATCTCACAAGACCATAGATAAGCAAAGAGACTTCCAAAGACCATAGGTAAGGAAAGGGACCCTCAAAGTCCATCTAGATGGTCCCATAAGACCATCAGTAAGGGAAGGGACCCTCAAAGGCCATCCAGATGATCTCATAAGGCCACCAGAAGACCATAGATAAGGAAAAGGGACCCTCAAAGGCCATCCAGATGATCTCATCAGGCCATCAGAAGACCATAAATAAGGAAAGGGACCTCAAAGGCCATCTAGATGGTCTCATAAGACTGTAGGTAAGGAAAGGGATCCTCAAAGGCCATCTAGATGATCTCATAAGGCCATCAGAAGACCATAGATAAGGAAAGGGACCCTCAAAGGCCATCCAGATGATCTCATAAGGCCACCAGAAGACCATAGATAAGCAAAGAGACCCTCCAAAGACCATCTGGACAATCTCACAAGACCATAGATAAGCAAAGAGACTTCCACAGACCCATCTAGATGGTCTCATAAGACCATCGGTAAGGAAAGAGGCCCCCAAAGGCCATCTAGATTATCTCGTCAGGCCATCAGAAGACCATAGGTAAGGAAAGGGACCCTCAAACACCATCTAGATGGTTTCATAAGACCATAGGTAAGGAAAGGGTCCACCAAAGGCCATCAAGACAATCTCATAAAACCATAGGTAAGGAAAGGGACCCTCAAACCCATCTAGACGGTCTCATAGTACCATAGATAAGGAAAGTGACCTCCAAAACCCATCTAGATGGGCGGGATCATTCAAATTCCACACCAATGGAAAGAGTAAAAAACACCGAAATGTCCGTGGTGGAGGAAAAACAGAAAATCTAGGATGAAATTGTCTCCATATGAAAGCCTTCCCTTGGGTGGTGGACAGTGTGGTGTTTGTGGAGGACATGGGCAGGGCTTTTGGATATGTTCATGACGCTCACCATAACGTGCAACGTCATTGGAGGAAGGCCCATTGGTGTCTCCTGGTAGTGGGAACTATAGCTATTTGTGGAAGTGGGAACTTGACTGTGGAAGTCGACATCCCAGCCACACACATACATACATATTAGGCATGTCCGATCGATGAAAAAAATGTTTCAATTCTCATTTCTAAAGTAGGGGGTGCTGGCGCTTCGATATAGAAAGTATTTCCGATTTTTTTCACCCAAAATTTTTGGATATTTCCGAAAATTCGTAATGATTCTAAATGTTTCTAAAATGGCGGATGCGCATGCGCAATCGCTACACACCGGGCTTGTATGGCAATCTTCCATGTGGATGCAGAGGACGTTAGCCCCCACCTTTGCGTCCATCATGGAAGCTTCTGATTGGCCGGGGAGCGGTAGCCATGTTAGGCTGCGCTAAGCTCCCATTCAAGGTAGGTTGCAGAAACAAATTATTTTAAAAAAATATTTTTTTAAATATATTTTTTTAAAAATGGGGGGGGGGGAATTAACGAAACATTAAGAGACAATTAGAGAATGGGCCAACAATGGTTCGAATTACATTGCTGGTTGCGCTGTGAGACAATGTCTCGGAATGCGTATCAAAAAGCGAGAACAATCCGAAATAATTCCGATATATGATTCAAAACGATTTTTTGGACATGTCTAATACATATGTTCACTTATATTATGTGTATAGGTTATTAATATTTAAGGAGTTTATTCTAGACTCAAAATAGGATTTGGGTCAGAAGGTGTGAGTGGAAACATCCAAAGTGTGACGTGAAAGGCATTATTATTGGGGAAAAACCCTATCGGGTCCAAGGCATGATTGTGGCATCCCATCTTTAGCATATTGAAGTGATAGTTTCCCATAACAAAGGTTCTTGCTTGTGGCCCCCCATCTGCATAGATTTCGGGTTTTGATGCAAATCTTATCTCCCCATAGGGTGTGTATTTGTAGACTTTGCAATGAGTCAGAGATAGAAAGGGCCGGCTTTGCATGAAACATCTCAATAGGTTTCCAAGGCTTCTTTGCAGGGCAATCTCTGCTTATCTCAGACCCTTCCCAAGAGCGATGATTTCGCCCACGGCAGCCTCACTTATTCACTCCTTTTGAGGCCAAGATTCTGGAAAAAATGTTATTTCATTGGTCTGGAGAGAAAACAGACTAATGGGTGAAATAGTTAAGCAATTGTAGAGGTCTTGCCGAAGGCTTTCATGGCCGGAACCGGTGGGTTGCTGTGAGTTTTCTGGGCTGTTTGGCCATGTTGCGGAAGCATTCCCTCCTGACGTTTCACCCACATCTATGGCAGGCATCCTCGGAGGTTGTGAGGTCTGTTGGAAAGTAGGCAAGTGGGGTTTATATATCTGTGGAATAATCTCCAGGGTGGGAGAAAGAAAGAACTCTTGTCTGTTGGAGGCAAATGTGAATGTTCCAGCTGGGCAGCTTGGTTAGCATTGAATTAGCCTTGCAGCTTCAAAGCCTGGCTGCTTCCTGCCTGGAGGATTTCTTTGTTGGGGGGTGTTAACAGGCCCCGAGATTCCTGTCTTCTGAGTGTTGTTCCAATTGGGCAGCTTGGTTAGCATTGAGTTAGCCTTGCAACTTCAAAGCCTGGCTGCTTCCTGCCTGGGGGATTTCTTTGTTGGGAGGTATTAACAGGCCCCGAGATTCCTGTCTTCTGAGTGTTGTTCCAATTGGGCAGCTTGGTTAGCATTGAGTTAGCCTTGCAACTTCAAAGCCTGGCTGCTTCCTGCCTGGGGGATTTCTTTGTTGGGAGGTATTAACAGGCCCCGAGATCCCTGTCTTCTGAGTGTTGTTCCAATTGGGCAGCTTGGTTAGCATTGAATTAGCCTTGGAGCTTCAAAGCCTGGCTGCTTCCTGCCTGGGGGATTTCTTTGTTGGGAGGTATTAACAGGCCCCGAGATTCCTGTCTTCTGAGTGTTGTTCTAATTGGGCAGCTTGGTTAGCATTGAATAGCCTTGCAGCTTCAAAGCCTGGCTGCTTCCTGCCTGGGGGATTTCTTTGTTGGGAGGTATTAACAGGCCCCGAGATCCCTGTCTTCTGAGTGTTGTTCCAATTGGGCAGCTTGGTTAGCATTGAGTTAGCCTTGCAGCTTCAAAGCCTGGCTGCTTCCTGCCTGGGGGATTTCTTTGTTGGGAGGTATTAACAGGCCCCGAGATTCCTGTCTTCTGAGTGTTGTTCCAATTGGGCAGCTTGGTTAGCATTGAGTTAGCCTTGCAGCTTCAAAGCCTGGCTGCTTCCTGCCTGGGGGATTTCTTTGTTGGGAGGTATTAACAGGCCCCGAGATTCCTGTCTTCTGAGTGTTGTTCTGTATTTATTGTCCTGATTTTAGCTGTGGGCACTACTGCCCGCTGGGTTGGGCTCGAGGGCGTATGGCCCACGGTCCGATTGCGGCCCTCCTATCGGACCCCTGTCTCCCCTTTAAAGGAGATGTGTATCGATAAGGCTTTGGATGATGGGTTGAAAAATGCAATGATGAGTCTGGCGAGGGGGGTCCGGGGGGGCCGTGCCGACAGCTGTACCGGAGCGAGGCGGGAGCTGTGCCTGCGTGGATGAGCTTCATCCCTCTTCATTTTTCGCTAAATAATTTTCTCTATTTTATCTAAATGAAAGCCATTCTTCTTCCTTGCCCCCCCCCCCCCTCCGCACCGCTTCCCTCCGCCACCCCGCCTTCTTTCAATCACCCGACAGGGCTCTCTTTCCATGACGGCGGCGTGTCACAAATTGAAATATTCATTCATTTCTCTCTCTCCCTCTCCCTGAGCTGTTCTTTCTTTTCTTTCTCTTGGATTATTATTTTTTTTCATGTCCTCCTTCACCCCCTAAGGCAGTGCAAAAGAGGGAGGCTGAATTAAAACTGAGCAGATTAAAGCTAATTGTAAAAAAAAGGGGGGAGGAGGGAGGCAGAATCTTAAGCCAGAAGGGGATCCTCGAGGGCCATCTAGTCCAACCCTCAATGCTGTGCAGAAACACCCAGCTAGGACACCAAAAAGAGGCACAGACAAGTTGTGTTTAAAGCAGTGGTTCCCAATGGTCCACAAGAACAAAAATATGATCCATGGCCTTATTGTTATTACACTATTGCAACGAGCAATGGGCCTCGCAAAACCCTCTTATAGTGCAAGGCTTATTAAATATGGTTTTCTGTGGGTGAGGAGATGGCAACGACTGGATGGAATATGTTCTATATCAGAAACTAGAGCCGATGTAGTCTATCCAATGTAATCTTCTGAATCAGCACGACAAATAAACTAACAGAATCTAAAGTTGACCAAAAACTGATTCGTAACCCTTTTGGTACAAATGTTGGAGAGGGGTCCCTGGTCAACGTGGTCCCTTGGGAAGTGTTCGACTTGTGATTTTGTGATACACAATCCAGCATATCTATCTTGTTTGCTGTATCATAAAATAATAATAATAATAAGAAGAAGAAGACTGCAAGGAAACCGACGAAACCATGGATCATATCCTCAGCTGCTGTAAGAAAATCGCACAGACAGACTACAAACAGAGGCACAACCATGTGGCCCAAATGATTCATTGGAACTTATGCCTCAAGTACCACCTCCCAGCAGCAAAGAACTGGTGGGATCACAAACCAGCAAAGGTCGTGGAAAATGAACACACAAAGATACTGTGGGACTTCCGAATCCAGACTGACAAAGTTCTGGAACACAACATACCAGACATCACGGTTGTGGAAAAGAAAAAGGTTTGGATTATTGATGTTGCCATACCAGGTGACAGTCGCATTGACGAAAAACAACAGGAAAAACTCAGCCGCTATCAGGACCTCAAGATTGAACTTCAAAGACTCTGGCAGAAACCAGTGCAGGTGGTCCCGGTGGTGATCGGCACGCTGGGTGCCGTGCCAAAAGATCTCAGCCGGCATTTGGAAACAATAGACATTGACAAAATCACGATCTGCCAACTGCAAAAGGCCACCCTGCTGGGATCTGCGTGCATCATCCGAAAATACATCACACAGTCCTAGACACTTGGGAAGTGTTCGACTTGTGATTTTGCAAAATGAAATCCAGCATATCTATCTTGTTTGCTGTGTCAGAATAATAATAATAATAATAATAATAATAATAATAATAATAATACATCACACAGTCCTAAACGCTTGGTTTGACATGTGATTTTGTGATATGAAATCCAGCATGTCTATCTTGTTTGCTGTGTCATAATAATAATAATAATAATAATAATAATAATAATAATAATAATAATACGTCACACAGTCCTAGACTCTTGGGAAGTGTTCGACTTGTGATTTTGTGATATGAAATCCAGCATGTCTATCTTGTTTGCTGTGTCATAATAATAATAATAATAATAATAATAATAATAATAATAATAATACATCACACAGTCCTAGATGCTTGGGAAGTGTTTGACTTGTGATTTTGTGATATGAAATCCAGCATATCTTGTTGTTGTGTCAATAATAATAATAATAATACATCACACAGTCCTAGATGCTTGGGAAGTGTTTGACTTGTGATTTTGTGATATGAAATCCAGCATATCTTGTTGTTGTGTCAATAATAATAATAATAATACATCACACAGTCCTAGATGCTTGGGAAGTGTTCGGCTTGTGATTTTGTGATATGAAATCCAGCATATCTATCTTGTTGTTGTGTCAATAATAATAATAATTGTAAACGAGAAAGTTCTAATGTGTTTCCATGTGCAATACAACAAAGGGAGAGAAACAATTTTGGGAAAAAGATGTTGGTGACTCCACAAAGGTGGTGGGAACAATGGTTTAATGGCAGGCTGGTTGAAGTTCACAGGCAAGCATGCTCCAGGAAGAAGATCCAACCCTCCAAATGGCTTTGTGTATATGTGTGTGTGTTGTCTTCATTCCCCAAGGAAAGGGGGATTCTTTGGAGAGCTCCAAAGCAACCTGCTGCCAATTTTCCAGATCCCATCTGATCTTGGAAACGAAGCATGGTTCGGTCTGGTTAGGGCAGGGGTCCTCAAACTTTTTAACTGGAGGGCCGGTTCACAGTCCCTCAGACTGTTGGGGGCCCGGACTAGGATGAAATAGGCCAAAATTAGGATTGTTGTTGTTGTGTGCCTTCAAGTCTAAAGTTTAGGACAGAGGCCAGGTCAATCGCCTTGGAGGGCCTTAGTTTGGGGACCCCTGATCTAGACAGTCTCATAAGACCATAGGTAAGGAAAGAGACCTCCAAAGACCATCTAGATGGTCTCATAAGACCATAGGTAAGGAAAGGGAACCTCAAAGGCCATCTAGATGGTCTCCTCAGGCCATCAGAAGACCATAGGTAAGGAAAGGGACTCTCAAAGGCCATCTAGATGATCTCATAAGGCCAGCAGAAAACCATAAATAAGGAAAGGGACCCCCAAAGGCCATCTAGATGGTTTCACAAGACCATAGATAAGGAATGGGGCCCCCAAAGGCCATCTAGATGGTTTCACAAGACCATAGATAAGGAATGGGACCCCCAAAGGCCATCTAGATGGTTTCACAAGACCATAGATAAGGAATGGGGCCCCCAAAGGCCATCTAGATGGTTTCAGAAGACCATAGATAAGGAATGGGACCCCCAAAGGCCATCTAGATGGTTTCACAAGACCATAGATAAGGAATGGGACCCCCAAAGGCCATCTAGATGGTTTCACAAGACCATAGATAAGGAATGGGACCCCCAAAGGCCATCTAGATGGTTTCACAAGACCATAGATAAGGAATGGGACCCCCAAAGGCCATCTAGACAATTTCATAAAACCATAGGTAAGGAAAGGGACCCTCAAAGGCCATCTAGATGGTGTCATAGGACCATAGGTAACAAAAGTGAGCTCCAAAAGCCATCTAGATGGTCTGATAAGGCCGTAACTAAGCAATGAGACCTTCAAAGACCATCTAGACAATCTCATAAGGCCATAAGTAAACAAAGAGACCTTCAAAGACCAGGTAGACTTAGGTCAACCTTGTCTAAAGTTTAGGACAGAGGCCGGGTAAATGACCTTGGAGGGCCGCATCCGGCCCCCGGGCCTTAGTTTGGGGACCCCTGGGTTAGGGCTTAGAAGGGAGTGGTCGTTTGGTTTGTCACCAGCATTCTTTGCCAGAGAAGGCTTTGCAAAACAGTAATTCCCATGATTCCGGAACATGATTTGGGAAATTAATGCAACAGTGTAGATGCACCACTTAGAGAGTGGAGAGGTGTGTGTTTGGAGAAGAGGCCGGTAGGGAGATGGCCTGTCTACCCGTCTACCTACAGCCCAGCAAATAAAAGATCTTCCTTCCTAGACGTCTCCCACTCCCCAACTCTAGAGCTGGGTAAATATTGTGAACGGCACGCTGGAGATAATAGCAGTTTGACTGCCGATTGATTAGCGAGAGGCTGGCGCTGCCCACGCAACAGCAAAGCGGAGGAGATGATGCCCGCTTCTCTGCCAAGGTCATTGCAAGGGATGGAAGAAATGCGAGGCCGAGATTTCATTACCCTTTTATATATATATAGATATACTCGAGTATAAGCCGACCCGAATATAAGCCGAGGCACCTCATTTTACCACTAAAAACTCGGAAAACATTGACTCACGTATAAGCCAAGAGCGGTAAATCTCAGAAATAAAAATAGATACAGTAGAGTCTCACTTATCCAAGCTAAACGGGCCGGCAGAATGTTGGATAAGCGAATATGTTGGATAATAAGGAAGCATTAAGGAAAAGCCTATTAAACATCAAATTAGGTTATGATTTTACAAATGAAGCACCAAAACATCATATTAGACAACAAATTTGGCAGAAAAAGTAGTTCAATACGCAGTAATGCTATGTAGTAATTACTGTATTTATGAATTTAGCACCAAAATATCACGATATATTGAAAACATTGACTACAAAAATGGCTTGGATAATCCAGAAACTTGTATAAGCAAGGCTTGGATAAGTGAGACTCTACTGTATTATTACATTTATTGAGTCCCTTCGGGTGAGAAGGGCGAGATAGAAATATTGGAAATAAAATAAATAAATATTATTTTTCTCTATTATTGTTACTACTATTACATTTACAGTAGAGTCTCACTTATCCAACATAAACGGGCTGGCAGAACGTTGGATAAACGAATATGTTGGATATTAAGGAGAGATTAAGGAGAAGCCTATTAAACATCAAATCAGTTTATGATTTTACAAATGAAGCAGCAAAACATCATGTTATGCAACAAAATAGACAGAAAAAGTAGTTCAATACGCAGTAATGTTATGTAGCAGTTACTGTATTTACAAATTTAGCACCAAAATATCACGATATATTGAAAACATTGACTACAAAAACGTGTAGTTTCTCCCGTCAGCATTTATAATGATAACAACAACAACAATTATTGGGTTGTTATGAGTTTTCTGGGCTGTATGGCCATGTTCCAGAAGCATTCTCTCCTGACGTTTCGCCCACATCTATGGCAGGCATCCTCAGATATTATGAGATCTAGGAATGTGAGGTTCATATATCTGTGGAATAATGTCCCGAGTGGGAGAAAGAAAGAACTCTTGTCTGTTTGAGGCAAGTGTGAATGTTGACATTGGCCAGCTTGATTAGCATGGAAGAGCCTTGCAACTTCAAAGCCTGGCTGTTGCTGCCTGGGGAATCCTTTGTTGGGAGTTGTTAGCTGGCCCTGGTTGTTTTCTGGTAGTGACAGTCCAAAAACTAAGAACTTACTCTGAGACCAGAAGGACTACCAAAGAGGGTACTAGAGCTTCTTATTTCAGAAGACGAAATTGGCACAAACTACTACGAAATAAGGTCAACCGTTACAATTCTTTCCTGCAAATGTGCTGTTTGTATTTATGTCATTTATACCCTTCTTTTCTACCAAAACGGGACCCTGAAGTGGCCTACAGTTGGGAGCGAGAGAGATAAAACAGCATCTGGTACCAGTGGGTTTTTTTTTATAAAAATGTAAGACATTAAGCAATCAGTCCAGTTAAAACAATTAAAAACACATTAAGCGCTGATTACGTCTCGGAGAATAATTAACACGTTAAAAGGAGACAGATTAAAAGTGGTTGAAATGAGATAAAAAGGAATTACAAGCATGTACCACCATGTGGATTTATGTCAAGCCAATTAAGGCCCGAAAAGGCTTTAGCAAAGGGTTCTGGGCTTGTTTTTTATTACTTACTGTCGGAATGGTCGTCGCGTCAATCTAGTTTGGCCTCGTGTCTTGCGGCCACCCTGTCATTTTCAAAGGTTTTTCTTGTGAAAGGGATGCTCTGTTTCATGTTCCTCTGAAACAGAGCGTACAGAACCAGAACTGCACTGGCGGTCTCCCATCCAAGTCCTAACCGGGTCTGACCCTGCTTAGCATCCAAGATCAAACTGTCTCTGGTACCTTCATGTTGAATTCAGATTGGAATGTATTGGTTGACAGTGTAATTTCTTTGAGATTGCTGTAGTATTGTGTTTCAGCCGAGCTGCACTTCCAGTGTTGTGTTTAAGAGCGGCCCCTGGAAGAGTCCATTACAGTGGTCTTTCCTTGGGAAAATCCGTAATTCAAGCGTAAATTTAACATTTTGAGTCCACTTGGGCCTCCAAGGACGGAGACAGATTTTGTACCAATCGTAAATTACGTCTTTGATCCTCTCTGGGGAGTGCACCCAGCATTTGTAGTAGTAGTAGTAATAATAATAATAATAATAATAATAATAATAATAATAATAATAATAATAATAATATCAGAATACCACCAGGAGCCATCCATTCCAACCCCCTTCCAAGCACCCTCCAACAGATGGCCATCCAGCCTTAATAATAATAATAGTAATAATGTGTATATATAATTATATATAATTGTATTGTATTGTGGGATCACAAACCTGCAAAAGTATTGGAAAATGAGCACGCAAAGATACTGTGGGACTTCCGAATCCAGACTGACAAAGTTCTGGAACACAACACACCAGACATCACAGTTGCAGAAAGGAAAAAGGTTTGGATCATTGATGTCGCCATACCAGGTGACAGTCGCATTGACGAAAAAGAACAGGAAAAACTCAGCCGCTATCAGGACCTAAAGATTGAACTGCAAAGACTCTGGCAGAAACCAGTGCAGGTGGTCCCGGTGGTGATGGGCACACTGGGTGCCATGCCAAAAGATCTCAGCCGGCATTTGGAAACAATAGACATTGACAAAATTACGATCTGCCAACTGCAAAAGGCCACCCTGCTGGGATCTGCGCGCATCATCCGAAAATACATCACACAGTCCTAGACACTTGGGAAGTGTTCGAATTGTGATTTTGTGATACGAAATCCAGCATATCTATCTTGTTTGCTGTGTCATAATAAAATAATAATAATAATAATAATAATTTATATTCTGGCCTATCTCCCTGGAGGGAATCTGAGGTGGGTTCCAAACATAAAAGGTGATGATGGTGGTAATAAATAATAATAATAATAATAATAATAATAATAATAATAATAATAATAATATCGGAGTAACACCAAGGGCCATTCAGTCCAACCCCCTTCCAAGCACCCTCCAACAGATGACCATCCAGCCTTAATAATAATAATAATAATAATAATAATAATAATAATAATAATAATAATAATAATATCGGAGTAACACCAAGGGCCATTCAGTCCAACCCCCTTCCAAGCACCCTCCAACAGATGACCATCCAGCCTTAATAATAATAATAATAATAATAATAATAATAATAATAATAATAATAATAATTGATTGAAGTCAAAAATCAGAAACTTCTCAAAGCACAGCAGACAAAGAATCAGTACAGGAAAACCGCACTACAAACTAGAACTGACAGCTGGCACAACAAAACACTGCATGGAAAGTTCCTTGACAAAATTGAAGGAAAAGCTGACAAGGAGAAGACCTGGCTCTGGCTCACGAATGGGACCCTGAAGAAGGAGACGGAAGGCCTGATCCTTGCAGCCCAGGAGCAAGACATCAGGACAAAGGCCATTAATAATAATAATAATAATAATAATAATAATAATAATAATAATAGAAGACCTGGCTCTGGCTCACGAATGGGACCCTGAAGAAGGAGAAAGAAGGCCTGATCCTTGCAGCCCAGGAGCAAGACATCAGGACAAAGGCCATTAATAATAATAATAATAATAATAATAATAATAATAATAATAATAATAGAAGACCTGGCTCTGGCTCACGAATGGGACCCTGAAGAAGGAGACAGAAGGCCTGATCCTTGCAGCCCACGAGCAAGACATCAGGACAAAGGCAAACAAGGCCAAGATCGAAAAATCAGCTGATGACCCAAAATGCAGACTGTGCAAGGAAACTAACGAAACCATGGATCATATCCTCAGCTGCTGTAAGAAAATCGCACAGACTGACTACAAACAGAGACACAACTATGTGGCCCAAATGATTCATTGGAACTTATGCCTCAAGTCCCACCTCTCAGAAGTAAAGAACTGGTGGGATCACAAACTTGCAAAAGTCTTGGAAAATGAGCACGCAAAGATACTGTGGGACTTCTGAATCCAGACTGACAAAGTTCTGGAACACAACACACCAGACATCACAGTTGTGGAGAAGAAAAAGGTTTGGATCATGGATGTCAAACCCTGAAAGTGCCATGGAGTCACCAGATGAGTTCCCGGACCCGAGAGTCCGCAATCCAGAGAGTCTCCATAATATGGGGATTCAGCCTGAGTCTGCTGGCCCTTTTCCATCCCATGACGGCATCCGGGCAGCCGTCCAACACCTGCGCAGCCTCAGGCGACCCGGGTGACAAAAGAGACGCTAACCCCGCCTGACCTCCCCCAGCGGCTCCGGATAGATCTCTTTTTTAAACAGTCATTTTTTACGGGCCCTTTTCGAGCGCATTCATTATTTGCAAAAGATCAAGAATGAAGCAAGGACGGCACCGCTGAGTTGCAATCCAACAGAAGCTCAAGAACGCAGAGCCTGGACTACTATAAAATTAGACAAAACAATAAAATACAAGTCAAATAACGGTCAATAATCAGGATACTTTGATTCTCTCCCTACCCAGTAGCTGCTATGTTTCTATATAAGAATAATAATAAGGTTTTGTTGAAAAATGTCTTGCTTTTCTGCTTCCCGTATGCATCTCGATGGCTGCTGTGGGAATAAAATGCTGTACAGTATCAGATGTAATTAGTTACTTCTCAAGTTACTTTTCTAATGGAAGTAGTTCATATTCTAAGCAATGTACTGTATATACTCGAGTATAATCCTAGTTTTTCAGCCCTTTTTTTAAGACTGAAAAAGCCCCCCTCGGCTTATACTTGGGTGAGGGTCCTGGTTGGCTTATATTTGGGTCAGCTTATACTCGAAAATATATGGTACATTTATTATTTTTCTCTATTATTATTATTGGTATTATTACATTTATTATTTTTTATTATTGTTTCTACTATTACATTTATTATTTTTCTCTATTATTATTGGTATTATTACATTTATTATTTTTCTCTATTATTGTTGCTACTACAGTAGAGTCTCACTTATCCAACATAAACGGGCCAGCAGAATGTTGGATAAGCGGATAATAAGGAAGGCATTAAGGAAAAGCCTATTAAACATCAAATTAGGTTGTGATTTTACAAATTAAGCATCAAAACATCATGTTACACAACAAATTTGGCAGAAAAAGTAATTCAATACGCAGTAATGCTATGTAGTAATTACTGTATTTATGAATTTAGCACCAAAATATCACGATATATTGAAAACATTGACTAAAAAAATGCATTGGATAATCCAGAACGTTGGATAAGCAAGGCTTGGATAAGTGAGACTCTACTGTACATTTATTATTTTACTCTACTTATTATTACATTTATTATTTTACTGCATTTATTATTATGATTACATTTATTATTTCACTCTATTATTATTACATGTATTATTTTCCTGTATTTATTATTATTATTATTACATGTATTATTTGACTCTATTATTATTAAAAGGATACGTAAGCACATTTACATTGAAGAAGATGAGAATAATGATTTAATCAGAGTTGAACAGTCTTCTATATATATAAAAGAGTGATGGCATCACGGCGACCCACAAAACAACAAAACTACAGGCCCCCCAACCTCAAAATTTGACAACACAACCCATCATCCACGCCTCAAGGTTGATACAACAAAAAGAAAAGAAAAATAAAGTCCTAATTAGAGGGAGAGGAATAATTGCTTTTATCTAATTGCTGCCAGTTAGAAGGCTAAGCTCCTCCAACTTGGTCTCCTAGCAACCCAATAAAAAATAATAAAAACACTGAAAAATTAATACAATAAAATACTATAATAACAGAAAATAACTAAAAATAATACAAGAAAATAATAAAATATAATAAATAAAAAGATAACTTACAATAAAATTAATTTAAAAATACAAATAACGTCAAATAAAAATTACACAACAATTTTTAAGCAATACCACCACCACTTTGCCACAGCAACGCGTGGCCGGGCACAGCTAGTTTCTTATATTACACTTTGAGGTAAAGATTTAAAACATTTAAATTGCTGATGCCTCAATTAATGTAATTTTATTGGTATCTCGGCTTATAATGGAGCCAATGTTTTCCCAGTTATTTTGTGGTAAAATTAGGTGCCTCGGCTTATATTCGGGTCAGCTTATACTTGAGTATATATGGTACCTTTTTATTTTTTTAAAAACACAGAGGGACAAGGCAAAGGGGGGAAGTAGAAATGCCTCCCGACCTTCCTTAGCTTGTGTCTCCTGTCTCCGAAATGCTAAGTTTTGGACTATTTGCATATGTGATATCTTGAAGATAGGATGCAAGTCGAAACATGAAATTCATTGCGGCTGCATAGACGCCTCGTAAACACAGCCTGAAGGTAGTTTGATGGTGCAACCCTGTCCTGTTATCCGCAGGGGATATATTCCCGACTTCATGCGGATAGGGTTGTTGTATGTTTTCCGGGCTATCTGGCCATGTTCCAGAAGTAGCATTCTCTCCTGATGTTTCGCCCACATCTATGGCAGCCATCCTCAGAGGTTGTGACATATGGAGAAACTAAGCAAGGAAGGTTTATATATATCTGTGGGAAGTCCAGGGTGAGAGAAGAACTCTTGTCAGTTAGTATTATTATTATTATATTGTATGACACAGCAAACAAGATCGATATGCTGGATTTCGTATCACAAAATCACAAGTCGAACACTTCCTAAGTGTCTAGGACTGTGTGATGTATTATTATTATTATTATTATTATTATTATTATTTTATTATGACAAGCAAACAAGATAGATATGCTGGATTTCATATCACAAAATCACAAGTCGAACACTTCCTAAGTGTCTAGGACTGTGTGATGTATTATTATTATTATTATTATTTTATTATGACACAGCAAACAAGATAGATATGCTGGATTTCGTATCACAAAATCACAAGTCGAACACTTCCTAAGTGTCTAGGACTGTGTGATGTATTATTATTATTATTATTATTATTATTATTATTATTATTATTATTATTATTTTATTATGACAAGCAAACAAGATAGATATGCTGGATTTCATATCACAAAATCACAAGTCGAACACTTCCTAAGTGTCTAGGACTGTGTGATGTATTATTATTATTATTATTATTATTTTATTATGACACAGCAAACAAGATAGATATGCTGGATTTCATATCACAAAATCACAAGTCGAACACTTCCCAAGTGTCTAGGACTGTGTGATGTATTTTCGGATGATGCGCGCAGATCTCAGTCGGGTGGCCTTTTGCAGTTGGCAGATCGTAATTTTGTCAATGTCTATTGTTTCCAAATGCCGGCTGAGACCTTTTGGCACAGCACCCAGTGTGCCCATCACCACCGGGACCACCTGCACTGGTTTCTGCCAGAGTCAATCTTGAGGTCCTGATAACGTCAGCACTAGTTTGTAGTGCGGTTTTCTTGTACTGATTTTTTGTCTGTTGTGCTTTGAGGAGTTTCTGATTTTTTACTTCAATCAAAGCAGGTTCTTCACTTTGCTTTACATCTTCTGCCAGGGCATGTTCTTCTTCTTTGACTGCTTGTTTGACTTGTAAGAGTCCTCTGCCCCCTGATCTTCTAGGCAGATAGAGCCGGTCAACATCACTGCGAGGGTGCAGGGAATGATGAATGGTCAGGAGTTTTCTTGCTTTTTTGTCCAAATTATTATTATTATTATTATTATTATTATTATTATTATTATTATTATGATCACAGTCATCAGATACAGTCAACCCTTTTAGATGTCTCACTCCTGTCATTTTGGTTTGGTCAACTCAACACTTGAACAGAGCATGAGGACTTTTTTTCTCTTTTTTCTGGAACCTATCACTCCCAAAGAAATATTTTCCTGAAGCTAGGAAAGCCGTCTAAAAGAAGGGGGGACTTTCCCCAGCTGTGCAATAAATACAGGCCACAACACAGCCCAATGATGCCTGTTTTTTGGGATTTCTTCCTCATTGCAAACCCGGGACTGGGGCAATGCTCAGACTTGTTGTCCCCCTCTCCGGCGTACAAAACATATCCCCAGAACATGCGCAGAGAGCCCCTCCGAGGGGCAGACGGCAGGGGCCAAACCCCCAGACAGCCCAGAAGAGCCTGGAGGCGTTGACACCAAAATGACTCATCACCCAAAACGGGGGCAAGAGGCAGCATTGCAACACAACATGGGTTTTTTCGCCTTTCTTGGCTCCGGTTCGGCTTGTCTCTTGTACCTGTTGACGGAGGAGGAGGATGACTCACGGGTCGCCCATGGACAAAACCTTGCAGGTTTGGGCTTCTCGGCTTCGTTTTAAAAGCCAATTCCCCTCCTAACAGCTTCCTCATCTGTCTCAAACCGTGTTTTTGGAAACAGCAGCAGGTCCAAAATGCTGGCCTGGGATGGTTAGAAGCCACATGTTGTTGTTATAATAATAATAATAATAATAATAATAATAATAATAATAATAATAATAATATGATGATGATGATGATGATGATGATGATGATGATGATGATGATGATGATGATGATGGTGATTCATTGGAACTTATGCCTCAAGTACTACCTCCCAGCACACAAAAAATCAGTACAAGAAAACTGCACTACAAACTAGAGCTAACAGCTGGCACAATAAAACATTGCATGGAAAGTTTCTTGACAAAATTGAAGGAAAAGCTGATAAGGAGAAGACCTGGCTCTGGCTCACGAATGGGACCCTGAAGAAGGAGACAGAAGGCCTGATCCTTGCAGCCCAGGAGCAAGACATCAGGACAAAGGCAATTCAGGCCAAGATCGAAAAATCAGCCAGTGACCCAAAATGCAGACTGTGCAAGGAAGCTGACGAAACCATGGATCATATCCTCAGCTGCTGTAAGAAAATCGCACAGACTGACTACAAACAGAGACACAACTATGTGGCCCAAATGATTCATTGGAATTTATGCCTCAAGTACCACCTCCCAGCAGCAAAGAACTGGTGGGATCACAAACCTGCAAAAGTATTGGAGAATGAACACACAAAGATACTGTGGGACTTCTGAATCCCGACTGACAAAGTTCTGGAACACAACACACCAGACATCACAGTTGTGGAGCAGAAAAAGGTTTGGATCATTGATGTCACCATCCCAGGTGACAGTCGCATTGACGAAGAACAACAGGAAAAACTCATCCGCTCTCAGGACCTCAAGATAGAACTGCAAAGACTCTGGCAGAAACCAGTGCAGGTGGTCCCGGTGGTGATCGGCACACTGGGTGCCATGCCAAGAGAACTCAGCCGGCATTTGGAAACAATAGACATTGACAAAATCACGATCTGCCAACTGCAAAAGGCCACCCTGCTGGGATCTGCAGCATCATCCGAAAATACATCACACAGTCCTAGACACTTGGGAAGTGGTCGACTTGTGATTTTGCAAAATGAAATCCAGCATATCTATCTTGTTTGCTGTGTCAGAATAATAATAATAATAATAATAATAATAATAATAATAATAATAATAATACATCACACAGTCCTAAACGCTTGGTTTGACATGTGATTTTGTGATATGAAATCCAGCATGTCTATCTTGTTTGCTGTGTCATAATAATAATAATAATAATAATAATAATAATAATAATAATAATAATAATAATAATACATCACACAGTCCTAGATGCTTGGGAAGTGTTTGACTTGTGATTTTGTGATACAAAATCCAGCATATCTATCTAGTTTGGTGTGTCATAAAATAATAATAATAATAATAATAATAATAATAATAATAATAATAATAATAAACAACATCACACAGTCCTAGACACTTGGGAAGTATCCAACGTGTGATCCCATTCAACAGCCAGCAGAATGTCTGCTGTGGACTCATCTTGTTGTGTTTCAAATAATAATAATAATAATAATAATAATAATAATAATAATAATAATAATAATGCCTAAAAAGCCTTAAAAAGCCTAATGCTCTGGAATATCTAAGATGCAGAATTTGGGGAAAGGGACCAAGGTTTGATCTTGTGTGTCTGTGTCTTCAAGTCGCCTGTTGACTTCTGGTGACCCCATGAATTTTTCATTGACTTTCCTTAGGCCAGGAATCCTCAGAGGTGGTTTTTCATCAGGCATTTTTGACCCTGACTTCAAGGGATGGGACATAAAATGTATGGGATTGCAACTTCGGAACAAGGAAACGTTCCTGCAAGCATTTCATTAATTGAAAAAAGGGGAAATATAGCGTTATACATACATATACATTTTAGTGTTATAATATTATTAGTTTCTGTTGTATTGTTGGGAGTTGATACCTCCCCAGTCCTGGCTGCTCGTTGCGTTTGAATCTGAAAATGAAAGAAGGCAGCAATGCAAGCCTCGAAGCCGTGAAGTGCTGAGGATCATGTGAAACAATTTTTCAGAACCAGATTAAAAGGGAAGAGAACCAAACAAAGAAAGCCCAGTGCTTTGGAATCACACTGCTTTCAGGGGAGGTGACTGCAATTCCCAGAATCCTGATGATTCCGGGAATGACAACCCCAAAATAATTAGCCCCATGGGTTGCTGCGAGTTTTCTGGGCTGTATGGCCATGTTCCAGAAGCATTCTCTCCTGACGTTTTGCCCATATCTATAGCAGGCATCCTCAGAAGTTGTGAGGTCTGTTGGAAACTAGGCAAGTGGGGTTTATGTATCTGTAGAATGATGTCCACAGTAGGAGAAGGAACTCTTGTCTGTTTGAGATAAGTGTGAATGCTGCAATTGGCCACCTTGATTAGCATTGAATTGATTAGCTTCAAAGCCTGGCTGCTTCCTGCCTGGGGGGAATCCTTTGTTGAGAGGCGTTAACTGGCCCTGATTGTTCCATGTCTGGAATTCCCCTGGCTTCTGAGTGTTGTCCTTTATCATCCTTCTATCAAGCTATTAATGGGGTTGAAAAGATCCTAAGGAAAGCCTCTACCTGTTGGGAAACTTATCTACACTGTAGAATTAATGTAGTTTGACACCACTTTAACTGCCAGAGTGGGAAATGCCATGGAATCCTGAGAGAGTTGAAGTTTTGCAAGGTCTTTAGCCTCCTCTGTCAAATAGTGCAACAACTTCTTATGCTCCTCATAAGGATTCATGGTTTCTTTCCACACCTTTGGGCATTTTGGTCACCCTTCTTGGACACCTTCCAGTTTGTCAACTCTGCTGAACGACATCCAAGAGTATTGAAAGAACTAGCAGAAGTCATTTTAGAACCCGTGGCAATAATCTTGGAGAGTTCTAACAAGGGAAGTCCCAGCAGACTGGAGAAGACTCTATTATTCTGTGATTCAATATCCTTAAATTTTGTGTCTCACTACTTGTTCTACTATTCCAAGTACGAGGGTTATCCAAAAAGTAGATTACGTTTTGGAATTAAAAATGAACAAAGTATAAGAGAAAACATTTACCATATGCAGTTGAAAGCCACACCCAAATACCACTTCTCAACATAGTCGCCATTCAAATCTAGACACATCATAGCGAGGAATGAGCTTGGAAACTCCTTCCCTGCAAAACTCTGCCGCTTGCATCCTCAACACAGCGTTTTGGCGATGATTCGCAGTTGTGGGAAGGGGAGACCGGCTGGTTGAGGACGCAAGCGGCAGAGTTTTGTGGGGAGGAAGTTGCCAAGCTCATTCATCGCTATGATAAGCACCTAGATTTGAATGGCGACTGTGTTGAGAAGTGGTATTTGGGTGTGGCTTTCAACTGCATATGGTAAATGTTTTCTCCTATACTTTTTGAGGACGCAAGGGGCAGAGTTTTGTGGGGAAGGAGTTGCCAAGCTCATTCATCGCTATGATAAGCACCTAGATTTGAATGGCGACTATGATGAGAAGTGGTTTTTGTGTGTGGCTTTCAACTGCATATGGTAAATGTTTTCTCCTATACTTTTTGAGGACGCAAGCGGCAGTGTTTGGTGGGAAAGGAGTTTCCAAGCTCATTCCTTGCTATGATAAGTGCCTAGATTTGAATGGCGACTATGATGAGAAGTGGTATTTGAGTGTGGCTTTCACCTGCATATGGTAAATGTTTTCTCCTATACTTTTTGAGGACGCAAGCGGCAGTGTTTGGTGGAGAAGGAGTTTCCAAGCTCATTCCTCGCTATGATAAGTGCCTAGATTTGAATGGCGACTATGATGAGAAGTGGTATTTGGGTGTGGCTTTCACCTGCGTATGGTAAATGTTTTCTCCTATACTTTTTGAGGACGCAAGCGGCAGTGTTTGGTGGGGAAGGAGTTTCCAAGCTCATTCCTCGCTATGATAAGTGCCTAGATTTGAATGGCGACTGTGTTGAGAAGTGGTATTTGGGTGTGGCTTTCAACTGCATATGGTAAATGTTTTCTCCTATACTTTTTGAGGACGCAAGCGGCAGTGTTTGGTGGGGAAGGAGTTTCCAAGCTCATTCCTCGCTATGATAAGTGCCTAGATTTGAATGGCGACTGTGTTGAGAAGTGGTATTTGGGTGTGGCTTTCACCTGCGTATGGTAAATGTTTTCTCCTATACTTTGTTCATTTTTCATTCCAAAACGTAATCTACTTTCTGGATAGCCCTCATAGAATAGAATGGTACTGATGCTGAGGCTGGGATGAGGAGTGCTGGGTTGTGTATGGGGCAGAAGGTAGCTGTCTGCTAAAATACACGTCCCCGTTGCATCTCTCCTCCTTTTTGGCGCTGGAAGCCCAATCCCTCGCTGCTCTAAAAGCCACTTAAGGAAATTGGGAGCGCTGCCGGAGCGGAGCTGCCAGGCCGCCTGGGGATTAAAGGGCTTAGCTCCCCGCCTTATGGCCGGCATCGGGGTTCCCGGGCGGGAGCGTATGCTCTTCTTTCCAAGTCCAGGCAATTTTCTCGCCGCTTATGTCCGGCCTTCTTAGCAGCTCCCCTTCGGCCTCCGCTTGGCTCCATGAGGTCTTATTGTGGCTGCCAACCGACTGCAGGGAGGTGATAACTTTGGACGGGATGCAAATACGATCCTGGGCTGGTCAAAGTGGCACAAAGTGACCCAAACCGGTGCCTGCTGGGAATTAGAAGTTAGGCATGAACATGCCTGAAACGCCAAGGCTGCTCTTGGATTAGCGTGGTTGGATTTCTGAACATCCAGGTTTTATGGATCCGGGAGGAAGCAATTCTGCAGTTTGGATAAACTCTGTTCAAGGCAATTGCAACTTCACCTGATAGAGTACCACTTTCCTGTAATTCACAACACTTAATTCATTGGGTTGCTGTGAGTTCTCCGTGCTGTATGGCCATGTTCCAGAACCACTCTCTCCTGACGTTTCGCCCACATCTGTGGCAGGCATCCTCAGAGGTTGTGAGGTATATGGAGAAACTAAGCAAGGAAGGTTAATATATATCTGTGGAAAGTCCAGGGTGAGAGAAGAACTCTTTGTCAGTTGGAGGCCAGTGTGAATGTTGTAGTTAATCACCTTGATTAGCATTGAATAGCTTCATCTCCTGGCTTCTTACTGCCTGGGGGCATCCTTTGTTCAGAGTCATTAGCTGCCCTTGGTTCCCATGTCTGGAATTCCTCTGTTTTCAGAGTATTGCTTCTTATTTACTGTTCTGATTTTTGAGTTTTTTTAATACTGGTAGCCAGATTTTGTTCATTTTCATGAACTGGCATTAAACATGGCTGGCATTAAATAGCCTATCAGCTTCAAAGCCTGGCTGCTTCCTGCCTGGGGGAATCCTTTGTTGGGAGGTGTTAGCTAGTCCTGATTGTTTCCTGCCTGGAATTCCTCTGTTTTCTGAGTGTTGTTCTTTATTTACTGTCCTGGTTTTTTAAAAACTGTTTCCCGTCAGGAAACAATCAGGGCCAAGCAACACCTCACATCAAAGGATTCCCCCCCCCCCCCGCAGGCAATTGGCCACCTTTATTAGCATTTAATTGCCTTCCAGCTTCAAAGCCTGGCTGCCTCCAGCTTGGGGGAATCCTTTGTTAGGAGGTGTTAGCTGGCCCAGATTGTTTCATGCCTGGAATTTGCCTTTTTCAAAGCAGTCAGGCTTTGAAGCTGAAAGGCATTCTGCATCCCAGAATCGAAATGCAAACCTTACAGTGATATTTTTGAGGACCGGGACTCCTATCAACCCCCAGCCAGCAATATGTCATTTGCAGTGGGTAACTTTACCAGGCTTTGGCTCATAACCATGCCCGAGTCGTGGCTCTCTTTATATTCAGGGACATTATTTTCCATTCCGCCCTCTCCTTGGAACGATCCTTGACTTATCCATGCGTCATGTTAAAATCTATAATGTTGGGTCCCTAAACCTGCCCTTGACTTTTCCGTGAGGCTGACGTATAAGCAAGTATATACGGGAAGCCATTCTCCAGCCCACCAGTGAATTTATATTCTTGCCATTGCCTTCATCTCTCTGCTTAAGAAACCAGCCCAGGAGCGCTTCCCAGTTCCCTCCCACCAGCAGTGGGAGGCAAAGTGAGCAGAAATATGCCCTCGTGGATCAAAAGAGAGACTCTCCACCCACACGAACCCAACTACCAAAACATCACACGACAAGAGAGGATAAGGTTGCCGATTCAGGTTTTGGGACTCAAGCCTGAGACCAAGGTACAACGGCCCTTGTAGAGAAGGCATTGGGCATTTTGTATTAGATAGCAATCACAAAAACAAAGATGGCAAGGACCTAACAGAAGCTGAAGAGATGAAGAGGTGGCGAGAATATACAGAAGATCTGTATAGGGAGTATAAGAATACAGAGGATAGCTTGGACTGTGTGGTGAGTGAATTAGAACCAGACATCCCGAGGATGAGGTTGAATGGGCCGTAAGAAGCATTGCTAACAACAAGGCAGCAGGAGACGATGAGATCCCAGCTGAAGAGATCAAGCTGAAGAGATCAAGAAAAGGTGGCGAGAATATACAGAAGATCTATATAGGAAGGATAATAATATTGAGGATAGCTTTGACGGTGTGACGAGTGAATTAGAACCAGACATCCTGAGTACTGAGGTTGAGTGGCCCTTAAGAAGCATTGCTAATAACAAGGCAGCAGGAGACAATGGGATCCCAGCTGAAGAGATCAAGAGAAGGTGGCGAGAATATACAGAAGATCTATATATAATATTGAGGATAGCTTTGACGGTGTGGTAAGTGAATTAGAACCAGACATCCTGAGGAGTGAGGTTGAATGGGCCTTAAGAAGCATTGATAATAACAAGGCAGCAGGAGACGACGGGATCCCAGCTGAAGAGATCAAGAGAAGGTGGCGAGAATATACAGAAGATCTATATAGGAAGGATAATAATATCGAGGATAGCTTTGACCGTGTGGTGAGTGAATTAGAACCAGACATCCTGAGGAGTGAGGTTGAATGGGCCTTAAGAAGCATTGCTAATAACAAGGCAGCAGGAGATGATGAGATCCCAGCTGAAGAGATCAAGCTGAAGAGATCAAGAAAAGGTGGCGAGAATATACAGAAGATCTATATAGGAAGGATAATAATATTGAGGATAGCTTTGACGGTGTGACGAGTGAATTAGAACCAGACATCCTGAGTACTGAGGTTGAGTGGCCCTTAAGAAGCATTGCTAATAACAAGGCAGCAGGAGACAATGGGATCCCAGCTGAAGAGATCAAGAGAAGGTGGTGAGAATATACAGAAGATCTATATATAATATTGAGGATAGCTTTGACGGTGTGGTAAGTGAATTAGAACCAGACATCCTGAGGAGTGAGGTTGAATGGGCCTTAAGAAGCATTGCTAATAACAAGGCAGCAGGAGACGACGGGATCCCAGCTGAAGAGATCAAGAGAAGGTGGCGAGAATATACAGAAGATCTATATAGGAAGGATAATAATATCGAGGATAGCTTTGACCGTGTGGTGAGTGAATTAGAACCAGACATCCTGAGGAGTGAGGTTGAATGGGCCTTAAGAAGCATTGCTAATAACAAGGCAACAGAAGACGACGGGATCCCAGCTGAAGAGATCAAGAAAAGGTGGCAAGAATATACAGACGGTTTTATGGCTGGCCTGTTTTATGGCTGGCATCTGTAAGACACACGCTGGTAGATTCCAACAGGTTTTATTCTACAGAATACCAGAACCTTCTCTTTGGCCCATTTATATAGGGGCTCTCACATACCAGAGGGTAATTGAGGTTTTATGGCTGGCATCTGTTCTTTGTCAGCCGACCGGAGATATCAAAGTTTGGAGATCATGATACTCTTCCAGGTTCTAGGTTGCATCTGGACTCCTGCCTGTACCTACATTTGGAACTTTATTCATTCAGCTGGAAGCCTCCTTCTGTTTCCGAGTGAGAGAAAGAGCCTTCCACCCAAAATTGCGGTAATCGGCACAACTAGAAGAAGGGAGGAAAGGAGAAAACGAGGCAACCTTGACATCTTAGAACCCACTTTCCCCCTTCCGATCCCTCTTCAAAGCAACTCTCCGCCCCCTCAGTGTTGGCTCTCTTCCTCCACGGCCCCGCCAGGGATTTCTCTTGGGTGGGAAGACGGTTCTTTCCCTCCCGGTTTGCAAAAACTCATCGCCCGGAGGCGACACTCAGCTCAGCCCAAGGGATCAAGGAAGTGCTTTAGAAGCCATGGAACTGCATGCAAGGAATGGCAAAACATTCCAAAAAGAGGCTTTTGGGGGGGGGGATGGAAAAAGTTAGTGACTGTATATACTCGAGTATAAGCCTAATTTTTCAGCCCTTTTTTAGGACTGAAAAAAACCCTCCTCAGCTTATACTTGAGTGAGGATCCTGGTGGGCTTATATTCAGGTCAAGTATAATGAAGCCCTGGTGGTGAAGTGGGTTAAAGCGCTGAGCTGCTGAACTTGCAGACCGAAAGGTCCCAGGTTCAAACCCCGGGAGCGGCAGGAACAGCCACTGTTAGCTCCAGCTTCTACCAACCTAGCAGTTCAAAAACATGCCAATGTGAGTAGATCAATAGGTACTGCTCTGGCGGGAAGGTAACGGCACTCCATGCAGTCATGCCTATGGCCACATGACCTTGGAGGTGTCTACGGACAACGCCAGCTCTTCGGTTTAGAAATGGAGATGAGCACCAACCCCCAGAGTGGTCCTGGAACATGGCCATACAGCCCAGAAAACTCACAGCAACCCAGTGATTCAGACCATGAAAGCCTCCGACAACTAACACAGTTTTGATGTGGGCAAAACGTCAGGAGAGAATGCTTCTGGAACATGGCCATACAGCCCGGGAAACTCACAGCAGCCCAGTGATTCCGACCATGAAAGCCTCCGCCAACAAACACAGTTGTGATGTGCCATACAGCCCAGAAAACTCACAGCAACCCAGAGAGTCCAGCAATGAAAGCCTCCGCCAACAAACACAGTTGTGATGTGCCATACAGCCCAGAAAACTCACAGCAACCCAGAGAGTCCAGCAATGAAAGCCTTCGACAACAAACACAGTTGTGATGTGCCATACAGCCCAGAAAACTCACAGCAACCCAGAGAGTCCAGCAATGAAAGCCTCCGCCAACAAACACAGTTGTGATGTGCCATACAGCCCAGAAAACTCACAGCAACCCAGAGAGTCCAGCAATGAAAGCCTTCGACAACAAACACAGTTGTGATGTGCCATACAGCCCAGAAAACTCACAGCAACCCAGAGAGTCCAGCAATGAAAGCCTCCGCCAACAAACACAGTTGTGATGTGCCATACAGCCCAGAAAACTCACAGCAACCCAGAGAGTCCAGCAATGAAAGCCTTCGACAACAAACACAGTTGTGATGTGCCATACAGCCCAGAAAACTCACAGCAACCCAGAGAGTCCAGCAATGAAAGCCTCCGCCAACAAACACAGTTGCGATGTGCCATACAGCCCAGAAAACTCACAGCAACCCAGAGAGTCCAGCAATGAAAGCCTCCGCCAACAAACACAGTTGTGATGTGACATACAGCCCAGAAAACTCACAGCAACCCAGAGAGTCCAGCAATGAAAGCCTCCGCCAACAAACACAGTTGCGATGTGCCATACAGCCCAGAAAACTCACAGCAACCCAGAGAGTCCAGCAATGAAAGCCTCCGCCAACAAACACAGTTGTGATGTGCCATACAGCCCAGAAAACTCACAGCAACCCAGAGAGTCCAGCAATGAAAGCCTCCGCCAACAAACACAGTTGTGATGTGCCATACAGCCCAGAAAACTCACAGCAACCCAGAGAGTCCAGCAATGAAAGCCTTCGACAACAAACACAGTTTTGATGTGGGTGAAATGTCAGGAGAGACTGCTTCTGGAACATGGCCATACAGCCCGGGAAACTCACATCAGCCCAGTGATTCCGACCATGAAAGCCTCCGACAACAAACACAGTTGTGATGTGCCATATAGCCCAGAAAACTCACAGCAACCCAGTGACTCTAGCCATGAAAGCCTCCGACAACAAACACAGTTGTGATGTGGGCGAAACGTCAGGAGAGAATGCTTCTGGAACATGGCCATACAGCCCAGAAAACTCACAGCAACCCAGAGAGTCCAGGAATGAAAGCCTTTGACAACAAACTCAGTTTTGTTGATTTGTTTGTCCCCAGGGCTGGTTCTGCCAAACCACAATAAAGCCAACGTGGAGCGAAGGAGCATGGTCTTCACTCTCCATTGGCTTTGCTAACTGATATCACGAACTGGCACAGTGGGGATGTGCAGCGTTGTGCTATCCATCTAATTCCAGGCGGCACCCACCTCCCCGTGTTGTCTTCTATACCTTCTCCCGCCCCCCGCCCGCCTCCTCCCCCGCCACCCCAGTTGCAAACGGAGAGCAAGAGGTTATGAAAATGAGCAGCCCGACTCTGGGGACTCTAATTATCTGCTAAGTGTGAAAGCCAGAGTGATTAATTAAGAGATAATAAAAAGAAAAGGAGGCGAGAGGGAATAAGGGATGCTTTGATGATAAAACCTGAGGTAAGCCAAGCAATTAGGGGGAATCTTTATGAAGAGCCAGAAATAATCCCCCGGGCAGGAGCCAGAACCAGCGCCAAGGAAGGCACCAGAGGGGCGGGGGGGGGGGGGGGGGGGAGAGAGAGATATAATTGCCTGCGTGCCCATCATCCCCATATCGGCACTGGGAAGAAGAGGACCAACATCAGGATCATTGCAATCACTCCCCACAATTTCAGAAAAATAATGCACGACATGCCACCAGAAGCAAACAAAGCTGCTTACCAGAACCTTCTCTTTGGCCCATTTATATAGGGGCTCTCACATACCAGAGGGTAATTGAGGTTTTATGGCTGGCATCTGTTCTTTGTCAGCCGACCGGAGATATCAAAGATTGGAAATCATGACACTCTTCCAGGTTCTAGGTTGCATCTAGGCAGAATACCAGAAGCTTCTCTTTGGCCCATTTATATAGGGGCTCTCACATACCAGAGGGTAATTGAGGTTTTATGGCTGGCATCTGTTCTTTGTCAGCCGACCGGAGATATCAAAGATTGGAAATCATGACACTCTTCCAGGTTCTAGGTTGCATCTAGGCAGAATACCAGAAGCTTCTCTTTGGCCCATTTATATAGGGGCTCTCACATACCAAAGGGTAATTGAGGTTTTATGGCTGGCCCGTTTTATGGCTGGCATGACCAGAGATGTCGGATTTGGTTCCATGGCCATTTAGGACATCATATTGCAAAGCCAATAAGGAGTGAAGACCATGCTCCTTCGCTCCACATTGGCTTTATTGTGGTTTGGCAGAACCAGCCAAAGGAGTGAAGGCCGCTATTGAAACATCCCTAAAAGCTCACAGCAACCCAGAAGGCCACTCACTATCCTTCACTCCCTATTGGCTTTGTTCCAGTTTGGCAGGTTTATATTATTACCGTATATACTCGAGTATAAGCCGACCCGAATATAAGCCAAGGCACCTAATTTTACCAAAAAAAAAAAAAAAACTGGGAAAACATTGACTCCAGTATACGCCAAGAGTGGTAAATTTCAGAAATAAAAATAGATACCAATAACATTACACTAATCGGGGCATCAGAAGGTGAAATGTTTTTGAATACAGTAGAGTCCCACTCATCCAAGCCTCGCTTATCCAAGCCTCTGGATAATCCAAGCCATTTTTGTAGTCAATGTTTTCAATATATCATGATATTTTGGTGCTAAATTCGTAAACACAGTAATTACAAAATAACATTACTGCATATTGAACTACTTTTTCTGTCAAATTTGTTGTATAACATGTTGTTTTGGTGCTTAATTTGTAAAATCATAACCTCATTTGATGTTTAATAGGCTTTTCCTTAATCCCTCCTTATTATCCAAGATATTCGCTTATCCAAGCTTCTGCCAGCCCGTTTAGCTTGGATAAGTGAGACTCTATTGTATTTACATAAAACTGTTTTGTTTTGTTTTCCCTGTGTCAGGAGCGACTTGAGAAACTGCAAATCGCTTCTGGTGTGAGAGAATTGGCCGTCTGCAAGGACGTTGCAGGTTTTATTGTACAAAATACCAGAACCTTCTCTTTGGCCCATTTGTATAGGGGCTCTCACATACCAGAGGGTAATTGAGGTTTTATGGATTGTTAGGTTCTCTTCTCCCAGTTGTGCTGTGGGTCAGTCTTCCACCAGAAAAAGCACCAAGACACACGCTGGTAGATTCCAACTGGTTTTATTGTACAGAATACCAGAACCTTCTCTTTGGCTCATTTATATAGGGGCTCTCACATACCAGAGGGTAATTGAGGTTTTATGGCTGGCATCTGTTCTTTGTCAGCTGACTGGAGATATCAAAGATTGGAGATCATGACACTCTTCCAGGTTCTAGGTTGCATCTGGACAGAATACCAGAAGCTTCTCTTTGGCCCATTTATATAGGGGCTCTCACATACCAAAGGGTAATTGAGGTTTATGGCTGGCCCGTTTTATGGCTGGCATGACCGGAGATGTCAAAGATTGGAGATCATGACACTAGTGAAGAGTGAAGGCCACTCTCCTTTGCTCCTCATTGGCTTTACCCTGGAATCGGTCGATGAGCTTTTGCCTGAATCTAAAGTTCATGTTTGCAAGGGTGCCATTGTGTATTCCTTCTTTTCTCGCCTTCCCCAGTTTTTCCAGAAATGTTGCCTGTTCTTCCCCTTCCCTCGGAGGCCCCTGAGGTCTCCCCGCAATGTTGTGTGTGTGTGCAATTAGGCTGCAATTGTGGTTCCCATCGAAGGAGGGGTTGTGCGAGAAGATGGCGCCGGCGGAGAGAAGAAAAGAGGCGAGCGAGCGGCGGTTTGAAGGACCGCTCTCCAACTTTCCTTGCAAAAAAAAAAAAATGGGAGGCCAGTTGTGTGCCGGCGGTGTTTCCATAGAAACACCCAAGAAAGGCAGAGAGGGTGTGTGTGTGTGTGCGAGAGAGTGTGACGTGGTGGAGGTAACAACCCAATCCAAGCCAATGTTTAAAGGCTGGAACAAAAAAGCTATTCAGAGATAATTGAGGAGCAGCAGACGGACCCTTCCCCAGTCTGGGCCATTGTGCCGTGAAGAGACTGGCTCTCCCCTCCCCAAATAACAAAGTAAAGCATTCACGGCCGGGAATTCCTCTTCAGTTGCTTTGAGGAAGGGGCCTTGATCCCCTCTAGTGTTCATCTACAAGCTTTCCAAAGGATGCCAAGTATTCTTCCCACTGAATTTATCACCCGTGGGGTATAAAAACAGCTGCAGTTGCATGGCAAACATCTCCATTTTCGAGTGTGCAACACTCTGGTTGCCAGAATCATATATAGACAGTAGACATGTCCAAAAAATCGTTTTGAATCGTATATCGGAATTATTTCGGATTGTTCTCGCTTTTTGATACGCATTCCGAGACATTGTCTCACAGCGCAACCAGCAATGTAATTCGAACCATTGTTGGCCCATTCTCTAATTATCTCTTAATGTTTCATTAATTTTTCCCCCCATAACATTTTTTAAATATATATTTTAAAATATTTTTTTTAAAAAAATTGTTTCTGCAACCTACCTTGAATGGGAGCTTAGCGCAGCCTAACATGGCTGCCGCTCCCCGGCCAATCAGAAGCTTCCATGATGGACGCAAAGGTGGGGGCTGACATCCTCTGCGTCCACATGGAAGATTGCCATACAAGCCCGGTGTGTAGAGATTGCGCATGCGCGTCCGCCATTTTAGAAACATTTAGAATCATTACGAATTTTCGTAACGAGAATTGAAACATTTTTTTCATCGATCGGACATGCCTAATAGACACTGTTGTCTCCTTTTATTAATCCAACATTGTCTCATAGTTGGGTGTCTAAAGGCGCGTCTGCACTGTACAATGAATGCAGTTTAACACCAGTTGAACTGCCATGGCTCAAAATACGATGGGATCACAGAACTTGTAGTTTAGTAAGGAGCCAGCCCCCTTTGGCAGAGTCTGCTAAAGATCTTGTTAAAACAACAGCTTCGATTATTCCATAATAATAATAATTATTATTATTTTATTATGACACAGCAAACAAGATAGACATGCTGGATTTTGTATCACAAAATCTCAAGTCGGACACTTCCCAAGTGTCTAGGACTGTGTGATGTATTATTATTATTATTATTATTATTATTATTATTATTATTATTATTATTATTATAAGTATGACACAGCAAACAAGATAGATATGCGGATTTCGTATCACAAAATCACAAGTCGAACACTTCCCAAGTGTCTAGGACTGTGGGATGTATTATTATTATTATTTATAATTATTATTATTATTATTATTATTGTATGACACAGCAAACAAGATAGATATGCTGAATTTCGTTTCACAAAATCACAAGTCGAACACTTCCCAAGTGTCTAGGACTGTGTGATGTATTTTCAGATGATGCGCGCAGATCCCAGCAGGGTGGCCTTTTGCAGCTGGCAGATCGTAATTTTGTCAATGTCTATTGTTTCCAAATGCCGGCTGAGATCTTTTGGCACGGCACCCAGTGTGCCCATCACCACCGGGACCACCTGCACTGGTTTCTGCCAGAGTCTTTGTAGTTCAATCTTGAGGTCCTTAGAGCGGCTGAGTTTTTCCTGTTGTTTCCTGGGATGGCAACATCAATGATCCAAACCTTTTTCTTTTCCACAACTGTGATGTCTGGTGTGTTGTGTTCCAGAACTTTGTCAGTCTGGATTCGGAAGTCCCACAGTATCTTTGCGTGCTCATTTTCCAATACTTTTGCAGGTTTGTGATCCCACCAGTTCTTTACTGCTGGGAGGTGGTCCTTGAGGCATAAGTTCCAATGAATCATTTGGGCTACATAGTTGTGCCTCTGTTTGTAGTCTGTCTGTGCAATTTTCTTACAGCAGCTGAGGAGATGATCCATGGTTTCGTCGGTTTCCTTGCACAGTCTGCATTTTGGGTCTTCAGCTGATTTTTCGATCTTGGCCTGAATGGCCTTTGTCCTGATGTCTTGCTCCTGGGCTGCAAGGATCCGGCCTTCTGTCTCCTTCTTCAGGGTCCCATTCGTGAGCCAGAGCCAGGTCTTCTATTATTATTATTATTATTATTATTATTATTATTATTATTATTATTATTAATTGCCTTTGTCCTGATGTCTTGCTCCTGGGCTGCAAGGATCCGGCCTTCTGTCTCCTTCTTCAGGGTCCCATTCGTGAGCCAGAGCCAGGTCTTCTATTATTATTATTATTATTATTATTATTATTATTATTATTATTATTATTAATTGCCTTTGTCCTGATGTCTTGCTCCTGGGCTGCAAGGATCAGGCCTTCCGTCTCCTTCTTCAGGGTCCCATTCGTGAGCCAGAGCCAGGTCTTCTCCTTATCAGCTTTTCCTTCAATTTTGTCAAGGAACTTTCCATGCAATGTTTTATTGTGCCAGCTGTCAGCTCTAGTTTGTAGTGCAGTTTTCTTGTACTGATTTTTTGTCTGCTGGGAGGTAGTACTTGAGGCATAAGTTCCAATGAATTATTATTATTATTATTATTATTATATTTATTATTGCTTGGTGGCCAACTATAGCCCGGCCCTCCAACGGTCCGAAGGATCGTGAACTGGCCCCCAGTTTAAAAAGTTTGGGGACCCCTGCTCTACTGTATATACTTGAGTATAAGCCGACCTGAATATAAGCCCATCAGGACCCTCACCCGAGTATAAGCTGAGGTTTCTTTTCCGTCTTAAAAAAGAGCTGAAAAACTAGGCTTATACTCAAGTATACAGTAACTTGCTTGGAGACCGCTGTCTCTGGGCTTCACCAATTCTGAAGTTTTTTCTCCCCCTTAAACCGGGATGTGTTCTGCATCCAGGCTTCTTTCTCTCCTTTGGGTTTTGAATATTCCCCACTTTACACTTATTGGCAAATGCGGACTCGAGAATGAGTATTTATTATTATTATTTTGGGAGGAAACCAGAGGGATTTGAGAGCCTGCGGGCGAAAGGCGGTGGGGTGTTCTCCCTTCCCCCTCTCCACTCGCTCTCTTTTCCTCCCTTTTTCTCTCTCTTTCTGTTCTTCCCCAGTCTTGACAGGAAATTCTTCAAATTCCAGGCCTGTAGACTCATGGCAGAGTTGCAACCACAAGACCCAAATGTGGAGGGAGAGGGAGAAGGAGAGGGAAAGCCCGGCCAAGGTCTGTTTCTCATCTCCCGAGTTCTCTGGCTTTGCAAATCATGCCGGGAATGACCCTTTCCCATACATACAAAACACAGGAATGTTTTGCAGAGGAGAGATTCCTTTCCCTGGAAATTAACCCGACCAAGGAGGGCGAGAAAGGAACCGATTCTGGGGGATTCTGAAGCTTGGTTTCGTGAAAATACAATTATAGAATCACAGAGCACAGCGTATGGACAAAGACTCTCATGGCTGGAATCACTGAATAGCTGTGAGTTTTTCCGGGCTGCCTGGCCATGTTCCAGAAGCATTCTCTCCTGACGTTTAGCCCACATCTTTGCCAGGCATCCTCAGAGGTTGTGAGGTCTATTGGAAAAACTAAGCAAGGGAGGTTGATATATCCTGGAATAATGCCGGGGTGGGAGAAAGAACTCTTGTCTGCTTGAGACAAGTCTGGATGTTGCAATTGGCCAGCTTGATTAGCATTGAATGGCTTGCAGCTTCAAATCCTGGCTACTTCCTGCCTGAGGGAATCCTTTGTTGGGAAGTGTTAGCTGGCCTCTGAGGATGCCTGCCATAGATGTGGGTGAAACATCAGGAGAGAATACTTCTGGGACATGGCCAGGCCTGTAGCGAGGGGGCGGTTTTAGGGGTTCAACCCCCCCCCCCCCGAAATTTTTGAGGTTATAAAAAAAACCTGGTTTACTCATGAATTTTAACTGGTTAACCAAATCCCCATGCTAAGTCTATGAGACACAAAACATTAAGGCACTATCTCAAGCAGATATTGACAGGTTTGTAGCGGGGAGAGGTGTGTGCTAGGGGTTACCCCCCCCCCCCCCCCGAAATTTTCAAAATCCCTCCCGAATTTTTTTTCTGGCTACGGCCCTGGACATGGCCATACAGCCCGAAAAACACACAACAACAACCCTCTTTAGCCTTCTGGTTTATGTTAATTTACTTGGCTATGGTCCCCGTCCCCTTGATCAAGGTTGCTGTATGTATTATTTTTTGCTTATTTAATTGTATAGTTTAATCTGTTTTAATAATATGTTTATTATACTGTTATGTAATCCACTTGTTGTTCTTATCATTGGAAACCGCCCTGAGTCCCTTCTGGGAGATAGGGCGGTATATAAATAAAGTTTATTATTATTATTATTTTATTGTATGACACAGCAAACAAGATAGACATGCTGGATTTCGTTTCACAAAATCCCAAGTCGAACTCTTCCCAAGTGTCTAGGACTGTGTGATGTATTTTCGGATGATGCGCGCAGATCCCAGCAGGGTGGCCTTTTGCAGTTGTCAGATCGTAATTTTGTCAATGCTTATTGTTTCCAAATGCCGGCTGAGATCTTTTGGCACGGCACCCAGTGTGCCCATCACCACCGGGACCACCTGCACTGGTTTCTGCCAGAGTCTTTGCAGTTCAATCTTGAGGTCCTGAGAGCGGCTGAGTTTTTCCTGTTGTTTCCTGGGATGGCAACATCAATGATCCAAACCTTGTTCTTTTCCACAACTGTGATGTCTGGTGTGTTATGTTCCAGAACTTTGTCAGTCTGGATTCGGAAGGCCCACAGCTGTGAGCTCTAGTTTGTAGTGCGGTTTTCTTGTACTGATTCTATTATTATTATTATTATTATTATTATTATTATTATTATTATTATTATTGACACAGCAAACAAGATAGATATGCTGGATTTATTATTATTATTAGTCTCAGCCAAAGAGTTCAGGAACCTCGACAAACTATGGATCCCAGTGCACTTAGCCATGGCAACTACAGTGGTGTCAAACTGCATTCATTCTAGAGTGCGGATGGCACCCAAGGCAATGGGTTTCCTTTGCAAAAAGGAGGAGAAATGTTGCATCCGTGGCAGAGCCCTCTCTTGAGTCGTGTATCGTAAATTGTGGACCGGCCAATGGATTATTCTCCGCTCAAAGCTATTGATCGGGCCGCAAACGTGGCGTCGATGGGGACCGAGTGCGAGGGCATTTTTCATCGATCGGGCAGAGAATGCTGTTGACACAGTTTTTCTTTGCCCCAAAGCTCCGTCCTGCAATGGCTTGGAAAGATAATTCTATCATTATTAAAAGACATCTCATTGCGACTCCTGGGCTGGAAGCAAAAAAAAAAAAGGCAGAGATCCCGGGAAGGCCGTTTTGCCTTGGCCGAGGAAGGCACAAATAAATACGAATCCTGCCCTGCCTTTTCTCTAAGACGAAGGGGAGGGGAAAAAAATCTTAATTAGCCATTGTTCTTAACTGGGAATAGTGTACGACTTAATTAAACCAGAGCCGATAAACAGCCCTCCTCGGCATTCCTGACACTGAAATTAAGATTCCTACACCCGAGATAGCGACAAAGGGAGGAGGTTCAAGTCCTCCGTTCACTTGTCTGGGGGTCAATGCTTTTAATACATTAAATGGTCAATTTGGGAGGGAGCCCATAAGGTCATCCAGTCCAACCCCTCGATAAGGATTCATAATATGTTGTTGAAGGCTTTCATGGCTGGAATCACTGGGTTGCTGTGAGTTTTCCAGGCTGTATGGCCATGTTCCAGAAGCATTCCCTCCTGACGTTTCGCCCACATGATAACTTCATTGTCGAAGGCTTTCATGGCTGGAATCACTGGATTAATGTGAGTTTTCTGGGCTGTATGGCCATGTTCCAGAAGCATTCTCTCCTGATGTTTCGCCCAAATGATAACTGTTTGTTGTTGAAGGCTTTCATGGCTAGAGTCACTGGATTTCTGTGAGTTTTCCAGGCTGTCTGGCCATGTTCCAGAAGCATTCTCTCCTGACGTTTCGCCCACATCTCTGGCAGGCATCCTCAGAGGTTGTGAGGTATGGAGAAACTAAGCAAGGAAGGTTTATATATATCTGTGGAAAGTCCAGGGTGAGAGAAGAACTCTTTGTCAGTTGGAGGCCACTGTGAATGTTGTAGTTAATCACCTTGATTAGCATTGAATAGCTTCATCTCCTGGCTTCATTGTCAAAGGCTTTCATGGCTAGAGTCACTAGATTGCTGTGAGTTTTCCGGGCTGTATGGCCATGTTCCAGAAGCATTCTCTCCTGACGTTTCGCCCACATGGTAACTTCAGTGTCGAAGGCTTTCATGGCTGGAATCACTAGGTTGCTGTGAGTTTTCCAGGCTGTATGGCCATGTTCCAGAAGCATTCTCTCCTGACGTTTCGCCCACATGGTAACTTCAGTGTCGAAGGCTTTCATGGCTGGAATCACTAGGTTGCTGTGAGTTTTCCAGGCTGTCTGGCCATGTTCCAGAAGCATTCTCTCCTGACGTTTCGCCCACATGGTAACTTCAGTGTCGACGGCTTTCATGGCTAGAATCACTAGGTTGCTGTGAGTTTTCCAGGCTGTATGGTCATGTCCCAGAAGCATTCTCTCCTGACCTTTCACCCACATGATAACTGTGTTTGTTGTTGAAGGCTTTTATGGCTGGAATCACTTGGTTGCTGTGAGTTTTCTGGACTGTATGGCCTGGCTGCTTCCTGCCTGGAGGAATCCTTTGTTGGGAGGTGTTAGCTGGCCCTGATTATTTCCTGTCTGGAATTCTCCTGTTTTCAGAGTGTTTTTAATACTGGTAGCCATATATTGTTCATTCTCCTGGTTTCCTCCAACCATTGCATTTATGAAAGCTTTTTTCTTAATTCAGGAAGGCATCGTGCGACAATGAAAAAGGCAGGTATTAAACATTGAACTGTGCAGGATGGCTTGATGAAATATTCACTTTGGGAGGATGTGTTTTATTAATAAAGCAGCCGAAAATGCTCCAGACGTTGCGGCAGTGTGGCAGCGGAGCACTTTAGGCCTGAATGCCCTGGTTTCATGTTCAAATGCCGTATATACTCGAGTATAAGCTGACCCAAATATAAACCGAGGCACCTAATTTTTACCACAAAAACTGGGAAAACTTATTGACTCGAGTATAAGACAAGGGTGGGAAATGCAGCAGCTACGGGTCAATTTAAAAAATAAAAGTGTCAGCTCCAGCTTCTGCTAACCTAGCAGTTCGAAAACATGCAAATGTGAGTAGATGAATAGGTACTGCACTGGCGGGAAGGTAACGGCGCTCCATGCAGTCATGCCAGCGGCCACGTGACCTTGGAGGTGTGTATGGACAATGTGAGTAGATGAATAGGTACTTCTCCGGTGGGAAGGTAACGGCGCTCCATGCAGTCATGCCAGCGGCCACATGACCGTGGAGGTGTCTGTGGACAATGTGAGTAGATCAATAGGTACTGCTCCGGTGGGAAGGTAATGGCGCTCCTTGCAGTCATGCCAGCAGCCACATGACCTTGGAGGTGTCTATGGACAATGTGAGTAGATCAATAGGTACTGCTCCAGCGGGAAGGTAATGGTGTTCCATGCAGTCATGCCAGTGGCCACATGACCTTGGAGGTGTCTATGGACAATGTGAGTAGATCAATAGGTACTGCACTGGCGGGAAGATAACGGCGCTCCATGCAGTCATGCCAGCGGCCACATAACCTTGGAGGTGTCTGTGGACAATGTGAGTAGATCAATAGGTACTGCTCCGGCGGGAAGATAACGGTGCTCCATGCAGTCATGCCGGCCACATGACCTTGGAGGTGTCTATGGACAATGTGAGTAGATCAATAGGTACTGCTCCGGCAGGAAGGTAACGGCACTCCATGCAGTCATGCCAGCGGCCACATGACCTTGGAAGTGTCTGTGGACAATGTGAGTAGATCAATAGATACTGCTCTGGTGGGAAGGTAAGGGCGCTCCATGCAGTCATGCTGGCCACATGACCTTGGAGGTGTCTACGGACAATGCCGGCTCTTCAGCTTAGAAATGGAGATGAGCACCAACCCCCAGAGTGTGAGTAGAGCAATAGGTACCACTCTGGCGGGAAGGTAACGGTGCTCCATGCAGTCATGCCTATGGCCACATGATCTTGGAGGTGTCTACGGACAATGCCGGCTCTTCAGCTTAGAAATGGAGATGAGCACCAACCCCCAGAGTTGGAGACAACTGGACTTAATATCAGGGGAAACCTTTACCTTGACCTTATCTCTCCTGAAGTCATATCTTAAGAAACTAAGTTTTCTGAAACAGCGCCCCAAAGAATCCAAGAAAGAGACCTAAAAACCAGGACTTTTTTTTTGTTCTATTGTGTAATAGATTGACATGCAGAGAAGGCTTTGGGTTTCATCTGCTTCGTTTTCGGGGAGGAACGAGTCCCAATGTTTCCCTTGCAAATGAGCCCCGACAATTCGCACATCACGACCCGCAAAGAAAGTGCTCCTTTCCCTGCACGCCTCTCTTTCCCTCTTTCTTCGCAGCCTGGCTTTCTTTTGTGAAAAAAAAATCCCTGCGCCGTGAAGATGCTATATAAATGCAAAGCATCTCCTCCTCCATTTCCAAAGTTCGGGTATTATTTCCACTCGGAACTTGCCTCTCGGCATCAAAACGCGCCCGCTTCTTAATTGTCTGGCGCTGCCTAATAGCTCTGGCAAGGAGAAGAAAGGGCGGGAGCGAAAGGAAAGCTCAGAATCCACAAAACAGAGGCTCCAGCCGCCCAATCTGCAAGCGAGCCGGAGAGTGGAGAATGCAGGCAGGAAATGTGGCCGAGAGGCGATATGAGAAGTTAATTTTTAGAAATTCGGGCTCGGGCCATGGCGCAGGCTGGAGAGCAGCTGCAATGAATCACTGCAATGAATCACTCTGACCAGGAGGTCATGAGTTCGAGCCCCGCTCGGAGCCTATGTTTGTCTTGTCTTTGTTCTATGTTAAAAGGCATTGAATGTTTGCCTATATGTGTAATGTGATCCGCCCTGAGTCCCCTTCGGGGTGAGAAAGAAGGGCAGAATATAAATGCTGCAAATAAATAAATAAATTACCCTCCTGGTTCTCATAGAATCCTAAAGTTGTGAGAGACCCCAAAGGGCCATCCAGTTCAATCCCTGTCTGCCGTGCGAAGCACTCCCAACAGATGACCGTCCAGCTTCAGCTTAAAAACATCGAAAGAAAGGGGACTGCACCAAGTTCAGAGAAAACGTATCCATCCAATTACGTATCCATCCAATAGTAATAAATACACTAAAATAATAAATGTAATAACAAATTACGTATATACGTATATATATAGGGCCGGGCTGTGGCGCAGGTGGCTAGTAAGCAGCTGCAATAAATCACTACTGAGTTCAAAGCCCGGGTCGGGTTAAGCCCCCGACCATTAAATAGCCCGGCTTGCTGTTGACCTATGCAGCCCCGAAAGACAGTTGCATCTGTCAATTAGGGAAATTTAGGGACGCTTTATGCGGGAGGCTAATTTACAACACCATAAAACTGCCAGCAAAACATGAGGAAAGGAATGAGGAAGTACAGCCACTAGTGGATGGTGAAGCAACAGCTCCCCCTGTGGCCGGAATCGTGAAGCTGGAAAAATGTTAAATGCCTCTGTGTGTGTCTATACTGTATGTTGCTTGTCAGTTGGCATTGAATGTTTGCCATATATGTGTTCGGGGTGAGAAAGAAGGGCGGAATTTAAATACTGTAAATAAATAAATAAAACAAATACTCGAGTATAAGCCGACCTGAATATAAACCGAGCAGGACCCTCACTTGAGGGGCCGGGCTGTGGCGCAGGCTGGTGAGCAGCCTGCTGCAATAAATCACTCTGACCATGAGGTCATGAGTTCGAGGCCAGCCCGTGGCGGGGTGAGCACCCGTCAATTAAAAAATAAAAAATAGTCCCAGCTCATTGCTGACTTGGCAACCCTAAAGATCTATCAAGTAGGAAATAAGGTACCACTTATGAAGTGGGAAGGCAAGTTTAACTAATTTACAACGTTGGAATGAGGAAGTGAGGAAGTGCCATCAGAGTGGTTTGATGAAGCAGCTGCTCCCCCCGGTGGCCGGAATCGAACATCCCCTCAGGAGAAGGTTAAATTGCCTCTGTGTCTGCCTCTGTCTCGGTTCGATGTGTTTATGGGCATTGAACGTTTGCCATATATGTGTTCATTGTAATCCGCCCTGAGTCCCCTTCGGGGTGAGAAAGAAGGGCGGAATATAAATACTGTAAATAAATAAATAAATAGACGCTATATTCCGATTTATGCAGGACAAAATCCCTTTTTTAGGGCTGAAAAAGCTCCCCTCCAAGCGGGCACCAGTTCTTGTCTCTGCAGGGCTGGCTTTCAAACCAACCACCCACTTCCTTCCAAAGATATATATATATTTTTTTGCCAGTGTCTCCTTCCATGCTGGTTTTCGCTGTCTCGTCCCTCCTCGGCTGAACATCAAGGCTGTCAGCAGCACCAGGGAGGCAGTTTTGCCCAGGCGATGCTCCCATTGTCACCCCACATCCTCCTCAAGTTGGACGGCTGATCCCGACTCCCTTGCACACACTCACCATCCCTCCTTTCTTGTGTTGCTACGGCCCAGGCTCCCGGGGACACAAGAGAATGTCGTCAACGTACAGAACTAGGTCCGGGAGGGAAACTGGACCCCGTCCCCATTTCGGAAATGAAAACGAGAGTAAAGACAAAAGGGCAGCTCTACTCCAAGGCCAGGATCAGAATCCAAAATGAACTTCACAGATTATGTAGCCAAGCTAAAACTAACACAATGAATTTCAACAGGCAGAAATGTAAGATACCGTATATACTCGAGTATAAGCTGATCCGAATATAAGCCGAGGCACCTAATTTTACCACTGCTGGTCACAGCTGACCTCCAATTAGAGCGCTCAAGGGCCAGGCCTTCCCAGTTCTTGGTGTCTATGCCACAGTTTTTAAGGTTGGCTTTAAGCCCATCTTTCAATCTGTTTTCCTGCATCAACATTACGTTTCCCATTCTTGAGTTCGGAGTAGAGGAACTGCTTTGGGAGACGGTGATCTTTGGGCATTCGGACAACGTGGCCTTCAGTCCAGCAGAGTTGATGGCGTAGGAGCATCACTTCAATGCTGGTGGTCTTTGCTTCTTCCAGCACACTGATATTTGTCCGCCTGTCTTCCCAAGAGATTGGCAGGATTTTTCTGAGGCAACGCTGATGAATGTGATGTCTGTGGACCGTCCACGTTTTGCAGGCGTAGAGCAGGGTTGGGAGGGGGTTTGTTGTAAACAAACACCTTGCTATCTCTACAGATACTGCTCTTCCTTACTTGGATTTTTTTCAGTATATCTATATATATATATATTAAAAGTCAATGTTTGTATGCGGCGGGCGGTGTATGTATGTATGTATATGTGTATGTGGCAGCTTTCTGATTGGCCGCCACTATCACAGGCCACTGTGACCACCATGAATGATGGATCTGTACCAAACTTCGCACACTTAATCCCTATGACGCACTTTACGCCCTGGTGCCGTTTGCAGGACAATGGACCATGACTGATGGGATTTGTAGTACTTTCAATCGCTACTCTGAGTCCCCTCGGGGAGAAGAGCGGGGTATAAATGCATGTAATAAATAAATAATAAATAAATACGGCTCCCACAGGCGACTGCGATGCCCACCAATGACAGAACTGGACCTAACTTGCCACACAGAACCGCCATGAACCCCTTTCCATTCTGGGGAAGATTGGGGGAAGATGGACCAAGTACCTTCGCTAGGCATGTCCGATCGATGAAAAAAATGTTTCAATTCTCGTTTCTAAAGTAGGGGGCGCTGGCGCTTCGATATAGAAAGTATTTCCAATTTTTTCACCCAAAAATTTTGGATATTTCCGAAAATTCGTAATGATTCTAAATGTTTCTAAAATGGCAGACGCGCATGCGCAATCGCTACACAACGGGCTTGTAGGGCAATCTTCCATGTGGACGCAGAGGACGTTAGCCCCCACCTTTGCATCCACTGTGGAAGCTTCTGATTGGCCGGGGAGCCATGTTTAATATATAAAAATATATTTTAAAAAAAAATTGGGGGGGGGGGGGGAATTAATGAAACATTAAGAGACAATTAGAGAATGGGCCAACATTGGTTCGAATTACATTGCTGGTTGTGTTGTGAGACAATGTCTCGGAATGCGTATCAAAAAGCGAGAACAATCCGAAATAATTCCGATATACGATTCAAAACGATTTTTTGGACATGTCTAACCTTCGCCCACTTCTTCCTCTGGGAGCTGTAGTTCACCCTTATCCAAACAGCCCTGAACCCAGCCGACTTCGGATCTGGACCAAACTTGGCACACGGCCTCATCAAGCCCAACTGAGCATACAGGCAGGGTTTCGCGGTGATTATCCTTTGGCTCTCGGAGTTGTAGTTCACCATTATCCAAACAGCCTTGAACCCGGCCAACAACAGATCTGTACCAAACTTAAGTGATATTTTCTCACATCCCAAAACAACTCAATGCCCTTTACTGATAAACCAGGCACCGCCGGGTCCCCAAGCTAGTAAGTGATAAAACCACCATGACAAGCTGGGAGGGTGAGGGGAAGAGTGTCTTAGGGAACCAGTCGTTTTGGCTGCCGGTTTGTGCATCTGCCACCAAACTTTGGGCAGCATCTCAGCTGGTCCAGCCTTTGTTTGAAAACGCAGCATGACATTACGGGGCCCGCAAACTACCCGCTGCTTTGGCCGGTGGGGCTCTCTGCCTGATTCCTGCACCTGCGGGGCCTTGTGGTGAACGACCCAACCCCGTGGTGGCCGTACCATACCATCTGCCGTGGGGCAACGGACCCCCTCCCCTCCGCCCATGATCCTGGTTTATCCCGAGGTCGCGCCAGGTCTCTCGAGCCGGGAATCCCTCCGGCAAGTGAGTGGAGTTCTCCATCTTTGCCTCAGTTTCTGTCCTCTCTGTGAGTAGGGCTTTCTTTTTTAGGGGGAGGGCAGTATCGCATTTTGCTGATAGCGGGTGACCTACTTTCCGAGCGGCGCTGGAGCTCGGAGGCCTCAGCATGCAAACCACCACCTCGGAGCTTACTGCCTGCCGAGTGGGTGGACACCACCGAAGATGAGATAATGGACTCGGAGGTGTGGAGATGGTCAAGGTCTTTTCAGACATACCGCCAGCCCCCTCCCTCTCATACACCATTGACATGCCTGGTGCGTGGTCTTCAGTGCCAAGTTATCCCCCACGGAAAGCATTCCTGTGGCTACTGGAGTCCACTATATATTCAGTATTTATATTCCGCCCTTCTTTCTTATATGTACACATATAAGGCAAACATTCTATGCCATATGGCAGGGGTCCCTAAACTAAGGCCCGGGGGCCGGATGCGGCCCTCCAAGGTCATTTACCTGGCCCCCGCCCTCAGGTTTATAATATAATATTTTTATATCAGTTTTAATTTTTAATCTAGTTTTTAAATGTAGTGTTCATGCGGCCCGCTCTTGTTATATTGCTGTTTCGATCTTATGTTGTACTGTTTATTTTATGTAATGTATTATTTAATGGTATTATGTTATGGTTATATTGTATTGTCTTGGGCATGGCCCCATGTAAGCCGCCCCGAGTCCCCATTGGGGAGATGGTGGCGGGGTATAAATAAAGTTTTATTTATTATTATTATTATTATTAATAATATAATATATTGTATATACATATAATATTGCTAATAATTTTATGTTATACAATATAATACTAATAGTAATACCATATAATAATATTAATTATATGTTATATATTAGATATTATATAATAGTATAGTGGTATAGTTCAATATAGTAATATATAATGCTAATATTGTGTTATGCTAATAATATAATATATTGTTTGTACATACAGCTGCTCTGAGTCCCCTTCGAGATGAGAAGGGTGGGATATAAATGTAGTAAATAAAGGTAGTAAATAAATAAATAATTTTAGACTTAGGCTCGGCCAAAGTTTGACATGACTTGAAGGAACACAACAACAACAACAATCCTAATTAACTTGACTATCTCATTGGCCAGAAGCAGGCCCACACTTTCCATTGAAATCCTATGTTTATATTGGTTAAAATTGTTTTCATTTTTAAATATTGTATTTGTATTGTTCTTTCGTTGTTGTTGTTGTTGCACTACAAATAAAACATGTGCAGTATGCATAGGAATTTGTTTGTTTTTTTTTTTCAAATGATAATTCGGCCCCTCCACAGTCTGAAGGATTGTGGACCGGCCCTCTGCTTAAAAAGTTTGAGGACCCCTGCCATATAACATAGAACAGAGACAGAGACAGACACAGAGGCAATTTAAACCTTCTCCAGCTTCCTGAGGGTATGCTTGATTTATTTATTTATTTGTTTACAGTATTTATATTCCGCCCTTCTCACCCTGAAGGGGACTCAGGGCGGATCACATTGTACACATACAAGGCAAACATTCAATGCCATATAATATAGAACAGAGACAGACGCAGAGGCAATTTAAACCTTCTCCAGCTTCCTGATGGTCTGCTTGATTCCAGCCACAGGGGAAGCAGCTGCTTTATCATCCACTGGGACGGCAACTTCCTCATTCCAGCGGCGGCTGGATGATTTTGATGGTGTTTTAAATTAGCCTCCCCACATATAAGTGGTACCTAAATTTCCTACTTGATAGATGCAACTATCTTTAGGTCAGCAACGAGCAGGGACTCTATTTTATTTTTACTTGTTAATTTTTAATTTTCGGGTGCTCACCCCAACACGGGCTGGCCTCAAACTCATGACCTCTTGGTCAGAGTGATTTATTGCAGCTGGCTGCTCACCAGCCTGCGCCACAGCCCGGCCCCTATTGGAGTTGCATGGAACAGAGAATCACACCATGACTTCACCATGGGAACATTGCCTGCCTCATGTCACATGGTATGGGGACATTCCCAGAATCCCTAGCTAACCAGGCTCATTGGGGGATTCTGGGAGTTGGCATCCAGTCGGAGTCATGGCCAAGTTCTGGAGATAAATGATGGCTTGGATGTGGTTACAGCTACTGTGTAAACTTATTGATAAGTCTGGGAAGTTTAGCCGAAAATCAACCCAAAGATTCTGGGTCAGCTTATCCATGAGTCCATGGATAAAGCATACTGTATATACCAGTGATGGCCAACCTATGACACGCGTGTCAGCACTGACACGCCTAGCTATTTTTGCTGACACGCTGCCGCATGCAGATTGATTGGATGACTAATGCCTTTTGTGGCCAAATTTGGTGTGATTTGGTCCAGTGGTTTTGTTGTTTACTCCATGGGACTTATGCACATTACATTTTATATAATATAATGTAATGTGATATATACACACACACACACACATATATATATATATATATTATATCATTCTATTATTATTCTATTATTATTGTAGCATATTATCATATTATTACAATTATATTATTATTATATTATTTACTAGCTTTGCCCAGCCACGCGTTGCTGTGGCTTATGGGAATCCTTATGGAATAGCAGTGAATAGCCTTGCAGCCTCAAAGCCTGGGCGTTTTCTGAAGTAGCTGGAGCTTTTTGTTGTATGAACGTAGAGGCATGGATGAGGGGTTGTGCTGCCAAGTTTAGTGTTTCTGGGATGTGTAGTTTTGTTGTTTTGTCCTAGGCCGAAATTTCATTACCCTTTTATATATATACTAGCTGTGCCCGGCCACGCGTTGCTGTGGCAAAGTGGTGGTGGTATTGGTTAAAAATTGTTGTGTAATTTTTATTGGACGTTATTTGTGATTTTAAATTATTTTTATTGTAAGTTATCTTTTTAATTTTTATATTTTATTATTTTCTTGTATTATTTTTAGTTATTTTCTGTTATTATAGTATTTCATTGTATTAATTTTTTAGTGTTTTTAATTATTTTTAGTGTTTTTTATTATTTTTTATTGGGTTGCTAGGAGACCAAGTTGGAGGAGCTTAGCCTTCTAACTGGCATCAATTGGATAAAAGCAATTATTCCTCTCCCTCTAATTAGGACTTTATTTTTCTTTTCTTTTTGTTGTATCAACCTAGAGGCGTGGATGATGGGTTGTGTTGTCAAATTTTGAGGTTGGGGGGCCTGTAGTTTTGTTGTTTTGTGGGTCGCCGTGATGCCATCACTCTTTTATATATATAGATATATATATGTAATGTGTATATATATATATATATATAGAGAGAGAGAGATTATATCATTCTATTATTATTCTATTATTATTGTAGCATATTATCAGATTATTACTATTATATTATTATTATATTATTCAGTATTCATGACTACATTGAAACTAGAATAGAGAGAAATCAGCATAGAAACTGCAAGAGGTACCATAGAGTATGGTACATGGAAATAATGGTAGTAAATAGTTTTTGATTTATTAAATACAGTTATATATTACAATTATACATTTTTGTTATTTAAACTATACATATTGCAAAATTATGGGGTTTTTTTCTCAAAGTGACACACCACTCAAGTCATGCTAGGTTTTTTGGTGAATTTTGACACACCAAGCGCAAAAGCTCGCCCATCACTGGTATATACTCAATAGACATGTCCAAAAAATCGTTTTGAATCGTATATCGGAATTATTTCGGATTGTTCTCGCTTTTTGAAAGGCATTCCGAGACATTGTCTCACAGCGCAACCAGCAATGTAATTCGAACCATTGTTGGCCCATTCTCTAATTGTCTCTTAATGTTTCGTTAATTCCCCCCCCCCAAATTTTTTAAAATATATATTTAAAAATATTCTTTAAAATTTTTGTTTCTGCAACCTACCTTGAATGGGAGCTTAGTGCAGCCTAACATGGCTACCGCTCTCCGGCCAATCAGAAGCTTCCACGATGGACGCAAAGGTGGGGGCTGACATCCTCTGCGTCCACATGGAAGATTGCCATACAAGCCCGGTGTGTAGCGATTGCGCATGCGCGTCTGCCATTTTAGAAACATTTAGAATCATTACGAATTTTCGGAAATATCCGAAATTTTTGGGTGAACAAATCGGAAATACTTTCTATACTTTCTATATTAAGCACTTTGCATTATTTTAAACTTTGTATATTGTATTTTATGACTATTTTATGACTATTTTATGATTGTTTTAACTGTTTTAATCATTTTAGTTTGTTGTATATCAGTGTAACGGCATCAATTGCCACTTGTAAGCCGCCCTGAGTCCCCTCGGGTGAGAAGGGCGGGGTATAAATAATTGAAATAAATAAATAAATAAATAAATAAATATATCGAAGTGGCAGCGCCCCCTACTTTAGAAACGAGAATTGAAACATTTTTTTCATTGATCGGACATGCCTAATACTCAAGTATAAGCCGAGTTTTAAGACCCTTTTTAGAACTGAAAAAGCCCCCCTTGGCTTATATTCGAGTGAAGGTCCTGGTCGGCTTATACTCGAGTATATATAGTATGTTTGTTTTGGATCATGACTCCCACCGTTTGCTAGTCAGCAATATGTCATTCATAAACCAAATGAGTCACTTTCCCAAACTTTGGCTCATCCGCATGTCCAAGCTGAGTTTCTTTCTATCCATGGGCAAGATTTTCCACCCAACCTCTTTCTCCTGATCCTGGATGAGTTGGGCTCTGCCGCCCGCACACAAGTCCACCCGAACATGCCAGGCCTGGATTCTGCTGGAGAAGGGTGTTTCCTTCACGGCATGAGTGCCAACGAGGACTTGGCTGAGCCACCCAGCTCTCCTGCCAGCTGCCTTCTGAACTTGGGAAGTCTTTGGGCATTTGGCGTTGGCTCAGAACGCGTCCTCTTTGCGGCTTTGATTCATACTATGGAACAGTGGGAGTTGAAGTTTTGCAAACTCTTCAGTCTTCTCTGCCAAAGAGTGCTGGTGAATCACCAAACAACTTATGTGGGTTGCTGTGAGTTTTCCGGACTGTTTCGTCATGTTCCAGAAGCATTCTCTCCTGACGTTTTGCCCACATCGATGGCAGGCATCGTCAGAGGTTGTGAGGTCTGTTGGAAACTAGGCAAGTGGGGTTTATATATCCATGGAATGATGCCGAGGGTTGAAGCAAGTGTGAATGTTGCCATTGGCCAGCTTGATTAGCATTGATTAGCCTTGCAGTGTCTGCTTCCTGCTAATCACGCTATTCAGTGCTAATCACGCTAGCCAACTGCAACGTTTAAAGCCTTGCAGCGTCAAAGCCTGGCTGCTTCCTGCCTAGGGGAACAGCTGCAAGGCTATTCAGTGCTAATCAAGCTAGCCAACTGCAACGTTTAAAGCCTTGCAGCGTCAAAGCCTGGCTGCTTCCTGCCTAGGGGAGCAGCTGCAAGGCTATTCAGTGCTAATCAAGCTAGCCAATTGCAACATTTTAAAAGCCTCGCAGCGTCAAAGCCTGACTGCTTCCTGCCTGGGGGAACAGCTGCAAGGCTATTCAGTGCTAATCAAGATGGCCAATTGCAACATTTAAAGCCTTGCAGCGTCAAAACCTGGCTGCTTCCTGCCTGGGGGATCCTTTGTGGGCCATACGGCCCGGAAAACTCAGCAACCCAGTGATTCCAGCCACGAAAGCCTTCAACAATACAACAACTTATATGATTCCGTAGCATTGAGTGATGGCAGGCTGAGGTTGTGGCCCATTTGCTTTCCGATAGTTCAGTGTACACAAACTTTGTTCCATGCACAAAATCGCTAAAACATATTGTGCATAAAACTATCTTCAGGGTGGCTGCGCAGGACACATCCATGAATATAAATCTTCCAAGATATCTCAAATGCAAATACAGTAGAGTCTCACTTATCCAAGACTCACTTATACAATGTTCTGGATTATCCAACGCATTTTTGTAGTCAATGTTTTCAATACATCGTGATATTTTGGTGCTAAATTTGTAAATACAGTAATTACTACGTAGCATTACTGCGTATTGAACTACTTTTTCTGCCAAATTTGTTGTCTAACATGATGTTTTGGTGCTTCATTTGTAAAATCATAACCTAATTTGATGTTTAATAGGCTTTTCCTTAATGCCTCCTTATTATCCAACATATTCGCTTATCCAACATTCTGCTGGCCCGTTTATGTTGGATAAGTGAGACTCTACTGTAATAATATTAATTATATGTTATATATTACATATAATATTACAGTATAGTGGTATAGTTCAATATAGTTATATATAATGCTAATATTGTGTTATGCTAATAATATAATATATTGTATGTACATACAGCTGCTCTGAGTCCCCTTCGGGGTGAGAAGGGTGGGATATAAATGTAGTAAATAAATGCAGTAAATAATAAATAAATAAATTTTAGACTTAGGCTCACCCAAAGTCTGAAATGACTTGAAGGCACACCACAACAACAACAACCCTAATTAACCTGACTATCTCATTGGCCAAAAGCAGGACCACACTTCCCATTGAAATCCTGATCAATGTATGTTGGTTAAAATTGTTTTTTATTTTTAAATATTGTATTGTTCTTTCATTGTTCTTGTTGTTGTTGTTTTTGTACTACAAATAAGACATGTGCAGTGTGCATCGGAATTTGTTTGTATTTCTTTTTCAAATGATAATTCGGCCCCTCAACAGTCTGAAGGATTGTGGACCGGCCCTCGGATTAAAAAGTTTGAGGACCCCTGATCTACGCCCAGAGTTTTTTGGCTTCCTTTTCCTCTTTTCCAGTTTTGTTCCCAGCCGGCCTCTGACTCCTTTTGTCTTTCTGCCTGGCTGAACCTATTCAGGGGGATTAAATTGCCAAAAAAACAGGAGAGTAAGAACTCGGGATGTGTGTGTACGTCTACACGTATGTACAAGGGCGGGCACATGCTTTCTCCCCCGGCATCAAGCGGCTTCTTCTCCCCGAAAGTGACAGAGGCAGGCAGGTGGAAGCATCACAATAATGAGCCGGGGAGAAAAGCAAAAGCGGGTGGAGGACATGTAGGTCCCCTTCCTTCCTTTCTTCCCATGGATTTAGCAAGAACCTCTCTCTCTTTCTCTCTCTTTCCTCCCTTGACTCCGTGCCAGGCCTTGACATTCCTTCATTCTCTGTATGTGTGTGTGTTTGTAGATTGTTGGCACACAAACCAGAAACCACTGCCAGGTTTGGAAGGAGGGGCGGGAATGGAAAGAGGAGGGGGGGGGGGGAACCCATCAGGAGATAATTGGATTCCTCTGGCCTCGGATTTCTAAAAAGAGGCGAAACCGGCAGAGAGGAAAGAATAAAGAGGGAGGGAAAAAGAGAGAGGAAAGCTGGGATTCCAGCGCTGGAGTGCGGACCGTTATCTGACAAGATTTCTTTTGGGAAGCCGCACTCGGGAGGGGAAAGCATCTTCGGAAGGTTAGGGTTGAGACCGGGGAGAAGTTTGGCCTTCTTTGCAGGGTTGTTGTATGTTTTCCGTGCTGTATGGCCATGTTACAGAAGTATTCTCTCCTGACATTTCGCCCACATCTATGGCAGGCATCCTCAGAGGTTGTGAGGTTGGCCTTGTTTCTTGGGATGCCTCTCCAAATGCAGATTTCATTTGCACCCTAAATCCTTTGGCCTTCAGATATAGTCATGGCCAAAGCAACATTGCCAAAACAAAGAGTCTCACGTATCCAACATTCTGGATTATCCAACGCATTTTTGTAGTCAATGTTTTCAAAACATCGTGATATTTTGGTGCTAAATTCGTAAATACAGTAATTACTACATAGCATTAATGTGTAATTAACTACTTTTTCTGTCAAATTTGTTGTATAACATGATGTTTTGGTGTTTAATTTGTAAAATGATAACCTATTTTGATGTTTAATAGGCTTTTTCTTAATCTCTCCTTATTATCCAACATATTCGCTTATCCGACATTCTGCCGGCCCGTTTATGTTGGATATGTGAGACTCTACTGTAGATGGAAAGGATCCTATCAGCTGTGGGATCCCTCTGGGAAAGAGGTTTTTAACAATCCAGACTTTAATTATTAGCATGTGCAAAGCACTCTTTGGTCCACCTTGCCAATGTCACCATATTTCTCACATCACGGTTCGACTATTTATTTACTACATTTATATCCCGCTCTGCTCACCCCAGAGGGCACTCAGAGCGGCTTACAAATCAAATGAACATACAATATATTATTAGCATAGCACAATAGAAGCATTAAATTACTATATTGTACTATTTCATTATATGGTAATATTATTAGTAATATTTATTTATTTATTTACTACATTTATATCCCGCTCTTCTCACCCCGAAGGGGACTCAGAGCGGCTTACAAATCAAATGAACATACAATATATTATTAGCCTAGCACAATATAAGCATTTAATTACTATATACTATATAATTATATGGTAATTTTATTAGTAATATTAGACTAGACAGCCTGTTTGAGCTCCCGATTCTATGCATGATTTTATTTCATTCTAAAGGTTTGCATAAAAGCAAAAAGTGGGTGCTAGAAATAATGTCATACGAAAGCGGACTGGCACAACCCGGGGATCACAACCAGATACAGTGAAGGTTCTTGTGTTTTGCTACTCTGCCGCTGAATACACATGCCCAGTGTGGAATCCATCTCACCACGTTAAAACAGTGGATGTGGCTCTTAATGAGACATGCCGCATTATCACAGGATGTCTATGCCCTACATCAATGGAGGAATTAAACACCTCAGCAAGCAAGAGTCCAAAAGTGGCAGGCTAAAATCTGGTGGAGTTTCTCGGGGTTACCGTGGCATGATGTGAGTTGTAGTTCACCCACAAGCTTATGCGTTTTGTACAGTTAAAAAGCTGATTTTTTCAAATAACCCAGGTACCCAAGCTAGTTATCCCTAAGAACTTATTTTTGGTGCAAAAAGCATACGGTGTGGGGAAAATTCTTCCAGCGGGTACGTGAAATCTCTGAATCTCTCAAAATGGGATGGATTGGGCATTTGAGAGTGCAATAAGCAACGGTTCCCATCCCAAAACACGACGGCCGAGTAGATCCGAACCCTGTGTTTCGAGACGCCGTTCATCTGATTCCGGGCCCGATATCTCCCCCGCCAGCCCTGAAGTTTATCTGTATCTCCTTCCCTTACAAGCCTTCGCCTCTGTTTTATCTCTCTCATTCTCTCTCCAGACAAATTGAGCTGTTTGCTATAATGCAGTAAAACTATTCATTTATTTCCAGATCTCTTCCTTCTCTCCCCCCGCCTGGTTTCCTTCCCTCCGCCGTTTCTTTGGGCTCCGTTTTATTGCGAGAATAATATAATTTGCAGGGAGAGTCTGGTGGGGAAGTTGGGGTGGGATTTATACTTTTTTCAGAGCCCCAGGTCGGCTGGCGGTTTTTTAAAGGTAATAACGATCCCGATAATGTTGTTTGTTACAATGGGAGATATTTAGGGCGCCCGGAGACGGGGGAAGAAAACAGCAGCCAATTCCGCTGTGCCAAGCGGTTCCTGTATTTATGCCTCTGCCCAGCACAATTTTAATTGAAAAAAAAATTTCATATGTTTTTCCTGAACTAATTACGGTTTCTTCTCGCTGTACGTACGGAGAAGCTGGCAAGAGGCCTGAAATGTTTTCCCTCTCTCCGTCTTTTAAGATATTGCTGCAGGGGAGTCGAAGACGTAGGAGAGAAACGTGGGGTGTTTTCTTTCTCTTTTAATTGATTTGGGTGATGAATATGGCAGGCGGGTGACGGAGGCCCACCTCTATGCATCACTCCTCCAGCAATAGCAGATCATCCGATATCCTTTATCTGCAAGTCAGGAGGAAGGAAGAATTGGGCCAGGTACAAACAGAAGGCCATCTTTCAGGAGTGCTTTAATGATACCTCCCTGCAAGGTTGGACAAGATGGCCTTTGAGGTCTCTTCCAACTCTGGGATTCTCTTTTGGAGAACGGTGGACAACCTTTGGATGCCCATCACAGCTATCTTTTATGGTGACGGTTGGACTAGATAGTCTTTGGATGCCCATCACACAGCTATCTTTTATGGTAATGTTTGGACTAGATAGTCTTTGGATACCCACCACTCATCATACTTTATGGTAATGTTTGGACTAGATAGTCTTTGGATACCCACCACTCATCATACTTTATGGTAATGTTTGGACTAGATAGTCTTTGGATACCCACCACTCATCATACTTTATGGTAATGTTTGGACTAGATAGTCTTTGCATGCCCACCACTCATCATACTTTATGGTAATGTTTGGACTAGATGGTCTTTGGATGCCCACCACTCATCATACTTTATGGTAATGTTTGGACTAGATAGTCTTTGGATACCCACCACTCATCATACTCTATGGTAATGTTTGGACTAGATAGTCTTTGGATACCAACCACTCATCATACTTTATGGTAATGTTTGGACTAGATAGTCTTTGGATACCCACCACTCATCATACTTTATGGTAATGTTTGGACTAGATGGTCTTTGGATGCCCACCACTCATCATACTTTATGGTAATGTTTGGACTAGATAGTCTTTGGATACCCACCACTCATCATACTTTATGGTAATGTTTGGACTAGATAGTCTTTGGATACCCACCACTCATCATACTTTATGGTAATGTTTGGACTAGATAGTCTTTGGATACCCACCACTCATCATACTTTATGGTAATGTTTGGACTAGATGGTCTTTGGATGCCCACCACTCATCATACTTTATGGTAATGTTTGGACTAGATAGTCTTTGCATGCCCACCACTCATCATACTTTATGGTAATGTTTGGACTAGATGGTCTTTGGATGCCCACCACTCATCATACTTTATGGTAATGTTTGGACTAGATGGTCTTTGGATGCCACCATGCATCATACTTTGTGGTAATGTTTGGACTAGATGGTCTTTGGATGCCACCACTCATCATACTTTATGGTAATGTTTGGACTAGATGGTCTTTGGATGCCACCACGCATCATACTTTGTGGTAATGTTTGGACTAGATCAGTGGTTCCCAAACTTATTTGGCCTGCTACCCCCTTTCCAGAAAAAATATGACTCAGCGCCTCTAGTCCTAAAAGGCCTCTCAGGAGAGGTATAGAGGCTCAGCCCTGTCTCAGGCTCTTGGGAAGAGGCCCCGCCCCTTTCCCTGGCTCCGCCCTTTAGTCCTAAAAGCCCTCTCAGGAGAGGTATAGAGGCTCAGCCCTGTCTCAGGCTCTTGGAAGGAGGCCCCGCCCCTTTCCCTAGCCCCGCCCTTTAGTCCTAAAAGGCCTCTCAGGAGAGGTATAGAGGCTCAGCCCTGTCTCAGGCTCTTGGAAGGAGGCCCCGCCCCTTTCCCTAGCCCCGCCCTTTAGTCCTAAAAGGCCTCTCAGGAGAGGTATAGAGGCTCAGCCCTGTCTCAGGCTCTTGGAAGGAGGCCCCGCCCCTTTCCCTAGCTCCGCCCTTTAGTCCTAAAAGGCCTCTCAAGCGAGGTATAGAGGCTCAGCCCTGTCTCAGGCTCTTGGAAGGAGGCCCCGCCCCTTTCCCTAGCTCCGCCCTTTAGTCCTAAAAGGCCTCTCAGGAGAGCTATAGAGGCTCAGCCCTGTCTCAGGCGCTTGGGAAGAGGCCCCGCCCCTTTCCCTGGCTCCGCCCTTTAGTCCTAAAAGCCCTCTCAGGAGAGGTATAGAGGCTCAGCCCTGTCTCAGGCTCTTGGAAGGAGGCCCCGCCCCTTTCCCTAGCCCCGCCCTTTAGTCCTAAAAGGCCTCTCAGGAGAGGTATAGAGGCTCAGCCCTGTCTCAGGCTCTTGGAAGGAGGCCCCGCCCCTTTCCCTAGCCCCGCCCTTTAGTCCTAAAAGGCCTCTCAGGAGAGGTATAGAGGCTCAGCCCTGTCTCAGGCTCTTGGAAGGAGGCCCCGCCCCTTTCCCTAGCTCCGCCCTTTAGTCCTAAAAGGCCTCTCAAGCGAGGTATAGAGGCTCAGCCCTGTCTCAGGCTCTTGGAAGGAGGCCCCGCCCCTTTCCCTAGCTCCGCCCTTTAGTCCTAAAAGGCCTCTCAGGAGAGCTATAGAGGCTCAGCCCTGTCTCAGGCGCTTGGGAAGAGGCCCCGCCCCTTTCCCTGGCTCCGCCCTTTAGTCCTAAAAGGCCTCTCAGGAGAGGTATAGAGGCTCAGCCCTGTCTCAGGCTCTTGGAAGGAGGCCCCGCCCCTCCTCTGGCCCCGCCCCATGTCCTAATAGGTGCCATCACCGCCCCCCTGGATCGCTGCAGCATCCACCAGGGGGCGGTAGCACCCACTTTGGGAATCACTGGTCCCTCCCAATTCTATGACTAACTTTTATTACATGAAATGTTAAGTCATGCTTTAGCTTTGAGTCGATGGTTGGACTAGATGGCCTTTGGGGGTCCCTTCCAGCTGAGATTCCTTGGGAAGCAGTGGAGTCTCTCTTGTTGGCTGTTTTTCAACAGAGAGTAGACATTCACCACGTATGGGTGAATGAGTTGTGTCTTTCTGCCTGGCGGAGGTTGGTCTAGATGACCCTCCCAATCCGACAGTAAACTGAATCATCCCGAGTCCGCTTGTCCTTCCCTGCCACGTCTCTTAATGAGTCAGATCATTGCTTTCCCGGATTCCTCCTCCGTCTCCTTTTTATCCTCCAGCGAGCTTGTTCGCCTCTTGTCATCCTCTTGTCCTGCTTAATCGCTCGCAGAGAAACTACAAACGATTTCCCTCGGAGGAGTCCTTGATTCCTGGGAGGAGTTGACATTTTCTGAAAAGCCCGGTTGCCTCTTCAGGCCGGGCAACCGAACTCCAGATTAACGGTCTGATTAATTTTTTTCCCCATAAAAAGCTTTTAGACTTGGAAGTGTCCCCAAAGGTCAACAAGTCCAACACCTTTCGGCCAGTGCTCAGACCTACCATTGCAGGACCCTTCTAAGCTGGCCTTTTAGAGAAAGAAAACTTCAACAATAACAACAACAACAACAACAACAACGATGGAAGGGGACCGTAGAGGCCATCTAGTCTAACCTCATTTTCCTATAAAGAAACATACCGTATATATTCGGGTTTAGCTTTTAGACTTGGAAGGGTCCCTAAAGGTCAACAAGTCCAACACCTTTCGGCCAGTGTTTAGCTCTACCATTGCAAGACCCTTCTAAGCTGGCCTTTTAGAGAAGGCAAAATTCAACAATAACAATAACAATGGAAGGGAACCCTAGAGGCCATCTTGTCTGACCTCATTTTCCTATAAAGAAAAATGCCGTATATACTCGGGTATAATCCGACCCGAATATAAGCCGAGGCACCTAATTTTACCACAAAAAAACTGGGAAAACATTGACTCCAGTGTAAGCCGAGATACCAATAAAATTACATTACCGTGTATACTCGAGTATAAGCCAACCCGAATATAAGCCAAGGCACCTAATTTGACCACCAAAAAACTGGGAAAACATTGACTCCAGTATAAGCCGAGGGTGGTAAATCTCAGAAATAAAAATAGATACCAATAAAATTACATTACCGTATATACTCAAGTATAATCCGACCCGAATATAAGCCGAGGCACCTAATTTGACCACAAAAAAACTGGGAAAACATTGACTCCAGTATAAGCCGAGGGTGGTAAATCTCAGAAATAAAAATAGATACCAATAAAATTACATTACCGTATATACTCAAGTATAATCCGACCCGAATATAAGCCAAGGCACCTAATTTTACCACAAAAAAACTGGGAAAACATTGACTCCAGTGTAAGCCGAGATACCAATAAAATTACATTACCGTATATACTCGAGTATAAGCCAAGCCGGATATAAGCCGAGGCACCTAATTTGACCACCAAAAAACTGGGAAAACATTGACTCCAGTATAAGCCGAGGGTGGTAAATCTCAGAAATAAAAATAGATACCAATAAAATTACATTAATTGAGGCATCGGTAGGTTGAATGTTTTTGAATATTTACAGCAAACTCTAATTTAAGATAATATTGTCCAACTCTGATCAAATCATTATTCTCCTCTTCTTCAATGTAAATGCCCTTATGTATCTTTTTAATAATAATAATAATAATAATAATAATAATAATAATAATAATAATAATAAGGTAAAATAATAAATGTAATAACAATAATAATATCAGGGAGAAATAATAAATGTATTAATAATAATAAAAATAGAGTAAAATAAATGTAATAGTAACAATAACAGAGTAAAATAATAAATGTAATACAGTAGAGTCTCACTTATCCAACATAAACGGGCCGGCAGAACGTTGGATAAGCGATTATGTTGGATAATAAGGAGGGATTAAGGAAAAGCCTATTAAACATCAAATTAGGTTATGATTTTACAAATTAAGCACCAAAACATCATGTTATACAACAAATTTTACACAAAAAGTAGTTCAATACGCAGTAATACTAAGTAGTAATTATTGTAATTTATGAATTTAGCACCAAAATATCACAATGTATTGAAAACATTGACTACAAAAATGCATTGGATAATCTAGAACGTTGGATAAGCGAGTGTTGGATAAGTGAGACTCTACTGTAATAATAATAGGGTAAAATAATAAATGTCATAACAATAATAATATCAGGGTGAAATAATAAATGTATTAATAATAATAAAAATAGAGTGAAATAAATGTAATAGTAACAATAATAGAGTAAAATAATAAATGTAAGAATACCAATCATAGAGAAAAATAATAAATGTGATAATAATAATATCGGGGTGAAATAATAAATGTATTAATAACAATAAAAATAGAGTGAAATAAATGTAACAGTAACAATAATAGAGTAAAATAATAAATGTAAGAATACCAATAATAGAGAAAAATAATAAATGTGATAATAATAATATCGGGGTGAAATAATAAATGTATTAATAATAAAAAAATAGAGTGAAATAAATGTAATAGTAACAATAATAGAGTAAAATAATAACTGTAATAATACCAATAATAATAGAGAAAAATAATAAATGTAATAACAATAATAATATCGGGGTGAAATAATAAATGTATTAATAACAATAAAAATAGAGTGAAATAAATGTAACAGTAACAATAATAGAGTAAAATAATAACTGTAATAATACAAATAATAATAGAGAAAAATAATAAATGTACCATATATACCAACCAGGACCCTCACTCGAGTATAAGCCAAGGGGGGCTTTCAGTCATAGAAAAGGGCTGAAAAACTCAGCTTATACTCGAGTATATACGGTAATTAATGCCCAAAAGAGAACTCTGATCCCCCCCATACCAACTGTAATGAAAAAGAAAACCCCAATTAATAGAAAGCCTAATAACCTCCCATTACAGATCCAGCTCAATTCAACTTGCTAGTTACCCGTAACCGTATTGTTTCTTTCTATCTTAATTATTGTTAATAATGGGTCGCTATTAATAATTTATTAATATCTCTGTTCTCCGGAATGGGACCGAAGGTGGCTCCAAACACGAGTCAAAACGTGGAGCGCGGATTAAAAATTAATAAACAGTTACAGGAAAACAATTAGCTAAGCGGTTGTATTAAGGCATCAATCTTTTAAAACCATGTAAAAATCATTCTATGAGCATGGCAAGAACAATTAAATACAAACGGCGTAGCCCACACTCACCCTATTAAGGGCCTTCTGTTGCCAAAGGCTTTAATGGCTGGAATCACTGGGTTGCTGTGAGTTTTCCGGGCTGCCTGGCCATGTTCCAGAAGCATTCTCTCCTGACGTTTTGCCCACATCTATGGCAGGTAACCTCAGAGGTTGTGAGGTCTGTTGGAAATAGACAAGAGAGGCTTATATATATATATATATCCCTATGGAATAATGTTCAGGGTGGGAGGAAAAAAAAAAAACCCTTGCCTGTTGGAGCTCAATGCCAGCTTGATTAGCGTTGTGTAGCCTTGCAGCTTCAAGGACTGGCTGCGTCCTGCCTGGGGGAATCCTTTGTTGGGAGGTGTTAGCTGGCCCTGATTGTTTCTTGTCTGGAACTCCCCTGTTTTCTGAGTGTGGTTCTGTCCTGATTTTAGAGTTTGTTTTTAATACTGGTTGCCAGAGTTTGTTTGTTTTCATGGTTTTTCTCCTTTCTGTTGAAATGGTCCACATTCCTGTGGATTTCAATGGCTTTTCTGTGTCACCTGACGTAGTGGGTGTGAGAGTGGTCCAGCATTTCTGTGTTCTCCAATAATATGCTGGGTCTGTTGGAAACTAGGCAGTTCTAATAAAAGGGCTGAAAAACCCGGCTTATACTCGATTAAAAAGGTAAAGTTTTCCCCTGATGTTAAGTCCAGTTGTGACCAACTCTGGGGGTTGGTGCTCATCTCCATTTCTAAGCCGAAGAGCCGGCGTTGTCCGTAGACACCTCCAAGATCATGTGGCTACTGGCATGACTGCATGGAGCGCCATTACCTTCCCACTGGAGCAGTACCTATTGATCTACTCACACTCTGGGGGTTGGTGCTCATCTCCATTTCTAAGCCGAAGAGCCGGCGTTGTCCGTAGACACCTCCAAGATCATGTGGCTACTGGCATGACTGCATGGAGCGCCATTACCTTCCCACTGGAGCAGTACCTATTGATCTACTCACACTCTGGGGGTTGGTGCTCATCTCCATTTCTAAGCCGAAGAGCCGGCGTTGTCCGTAGACACCTCCAAGATCATGTGGCTACTGGCATGACTGCATGGAGCGCCATTACCTTCCCACTGGAGCAGTACCTATTGATCTACTCACACTCTGGGGGTTGGTGCTCATCTCCATTTCTAAGCCAAAGAGCCGGCATTGTCCGTAGACACCTCCAAGATCATGTGGCTACTGGCATGACTGCATGGAGTGCTGTTACCTTCCCACTGGAGCAGTACCTATTGATCTACTCACACTCTGGGGGTTGGTGCTCATCTCCATTTCTAAGCCGAAGAGCCGGCGTTGTCCGTAGACACCTCCAAGATCATGTGGCTACTGGCATGACTGCATGGAGCGCCATTACCTTCCCACTGGAGCAGTACCTATTGATCTACTCACACTCTGGGGGTTGGTGCTCATCTCCATTTCTAAGCCAAAGAGCCGGCATTGTCCGTAGACACCTCCAAGATCATGTGGCTACTGGCATGACTGCATGGAGTGCTGTTACCTTCCCACTGGAGCAGTACCTATTGATCTACTCACACTCTGGGGGTTGGTGCTCATCTCCATCTCTAAGCCAAAGAGCCGGCGTTGTCCGTAGACACCTCCAAGATCATGTGGCTACTGGCATGACTGCATGGAGTGCTGTTACCTTCCCACTGGAGCAGTACCTATTGATCTACTCACACTCTGGGGATTGGTGCTCATCTCCCTTTCTAAGCCGAAGAGCAGGCGTTGTCCGTAGACACCTCCAAGGTCATTTGGCCACTGGCAGGACTGCATAGAGCGCCATTACCTTCCCGCCAGAGCGGTACCTATTGATCTACTCACATTTGCATGTTTTCAAACTGCTAGGTTGGCAAAAGCTGGAGCTAACAGCGGGAGCTCACTCTGCTCCCGAGATTTGAACCTGTGACCTTTCGGTCTTCAAGTTCAGCAGCTCAGTGATTTAACACACTTTGCCATCGGGGCTCCGTTATATACTCGATTATATACAATATATATACAGTAGAGTCTCACTTATCCAAGCTAAACGGGCCAGCAGAATGTTGGATAAGCAAATATGTTGGATAATACGGAGGGATAAAGGAAAAGCCTATTAAACATCAAATTAGGTTTTGATTTTACAAATGAAGCACCAAAACATCATGTTATACAACAAATTTTTAAAGAAAAAGTAGTTCAATGCACAGTAATGCTATGTAGTAATTACCGTATTTATGAATTTAGCACCAAAATATCATGATACATTGAAAACATTGACTACAAAAATGTGTTGGATAATCCAGAACGTTGGATAAGCGAGTGTTGAAAACTCAGAAAAACATGGGAAAACATGGGGAAATCCGCTCGAGATTGTAATGCAGTGCCCACTGGGGAACGGGGCCAAGGGTCTCGCTTTCATTGCCAATTCCATTGGAAAGAGACAGAGCGGAAAAACCTTCTGCCGTGGATTGCAGCGAGGCTTCTTGTTTGGCCTAAAAGCCCCAAATGGTCAAGGGGACCCTCTTGTGCCCGTCTCCGGCTGCCCATCCCTGACGGGCGAGCGGCACCTTGATTGCTTGTGACACCAATCTCACAACAAATTTAGCACCTCATTTCCCGGCCCGATCAAATATTCCACCTCGATTATCTCCCGGCCGCCGAGACGGGGCCTTTCGCATCGAAACGAGCGGAAAACACCTTCGCCGGACGTCAGATCCAATCAGGCTCACTTTCCGCACAAAAGAAGAAAAGCGGGAGATCGGCCGATGGCGGGAAGAAAAAGAGAGACAGCCAAGGAGGAAGATACAGAATCGGAGAATCCCTGGACGAAACCCAAGGGCAATCTTATCCCATCCCACACAAGCCCTCCCAACAGATGGCCATCCAGAAAAGGAGACTCCGCTGGACTCCCCGGCAGAAGAGCTCTTCTCATCCAGATGTTCTTTCTCATGTTTAAGTAGACTCGCTTTCCCTGCAGTGTGAACCCATTGCTCTGGAGAAGCTTGTCCCTGGGTTGCTGTGAGTTTTCTGGGCTGTATGGCCATGTCCCAGAAGCATTCTCTCCTGACGTTTCTCCCACATCTACGGCAGGCATCCTCAAAGGTTGCTGTGAGTTTTCTGGGCTGTATGGCCATGTCCCAGAAGCATTCTCTCCTGACGTTTCTCCCACATCTACGGCAGGCATCCTCAGAGGTTGCTGTGAGTTTTCTGGGCTGTATGGCCATGTCCCAGAAGCATTCTCTCCTGACGTTTCTCCCACATCTACGGCAGGCATCCTCAGAGGTTGCTGTGAGTTTCCCGGGCTGTCTGGCCATGTCCCAGAAGCATTCTCTCCTGACGTTTCTCCCACATCTACGGCAGGCATCCTCAGAGGTTGCTGTGAGTTTTCTGGGCTGTATGGCCGTGTCCCAGAAGCATTCTCTCCTGACGTTTCGCCCACATCTACGGCAGGCATCCTCAGAGGTTGCTGTGAGTTTCCCGGGCTGTCTGGCCATGTCCCAGAAGCATTCTCTCCTGACGTTTCTCCCACATCTACGGCAGGCATCCTCAGAGGTTGCTGTGAGTTTCCCGGGCTGTCTGGCCATGTCCCAGAAGCATTCTCTCCTGACGTTTCTCCCACATCTACGGCAGGCATCCTCAGAGGTTGCTGTGAGTTTCCCGGGCTGTCTGGCCATGTCCCAGAAGCATTCTCTCCTGACGTTTCTCCCACATCTACGGCAGGCATCCTCAGAGGTTGCTGTGAGTTTCCCGGGCTGTCTGGCCATGTCCCAGAAGCATTCTCTCCTGACGTTTCTCCCACATCTACGGCAGGCATCCTCAGAGGTTGCTGTGAGTTTTCTGGGCTGTCTGGCCATGTCCCAGAAGCATTCTCTCCTGACGTTTCTCCCACATCTACGGCAGGCATCCTCAGAGGTTGCTGTGAGTTTCCCGGGCTGTCTGGCCATGTCCCAGAAGCATTCTCTCCTGACGTTTCTCCCACATCTACGGCAGGCATCCTCAGAGGTTGCTGTGAGTTTCCCGGGCTGTCTGGCCATGTCCCAGAAGCATTCTCTCCTGACGTTTCTCCCACATCTACGGCAGGCATCCTCAGAGGTTGCTGTGAGTTTCCCGGGCTGTCTGGCCATGTCCCAGAAGCATTCTCTCCTGACGTTTCTCCCACATCTACGGCAGGCATCCTCAGAGGTTGCTGTGAGTTTCCCGGGCTGTCTGGCCATGTCCCAGAAGCATTCTCTCCTGACGTTTCGCCCACATCTACGGCAGGCATCCTCAGAGGTTGCTGTGAGTTTCCCGGGCTGTCTGGCCATGTCCCAGAAGCATTCTCTCCTGACGTTTCGCCCACATCTATGGCAGGCATCCTCAGAGGTTGTGGGGTCTGTTGGAAACGGGGAAAACATTGACTCTAGTATAAGCCAAGAGAGGTAAATTTCAGAAATAAAAATAGATACCAATAAAATTACATTAATTGAGGCATCAGTAGATTAAATGGTTTTGAATATTTACATAAAGCTCACGTTTAGGATAAGACTGTCCAACTCTGATCAAATCATTATTCTCATCTTCGTCAATGTAAATGTGCATATGTATCCTTTTAATAATAATAGAGTAAAATAATACCTGTAATAATAATAATAAATAATAATACAGGAAAATAATACATGTAATAATAAATAGAGTAAAATAATAAATGTAATAATAATAAGATCAGAGTGAAATAATAAATGTGTTATTATTAATAAAAAATAGAGTAAAATAAATGTAATAGTAGCAACAATAATAGAGAAAAATAATAAATGTAATAATACCAATAATAATAGAGAAAAATAATACATGTACCATATATTCTCGAGTATAAGCTGAGCCAAATATAAGCCAACCAGGACCCTCACCCGAGTATAAGCCGAGGGGGGCTTTTTCAGTCTTTAAAAAAGGGCTGAAAAACTAGGCTGATACTCGAGTATATACAGTAATAAATGTACCATATATTCTCGAGTATAAGCTGACCCAAATATAAGCCAACCAGGACCCTCTCTCGAGTATAAGCTGAGGGGGGCTTTTTCAGTCTTTAAAAAAGGGCTGAAAAACTAGGCTGATACTCGAGTATATACAGTAATAAATGTACCATATATTCTCGAGTATAAGCTGACCCAAATATAAGCCAACCAGGATCCTCACCCGAGTATAAGCTGAGGGGGGCTTTTTCAGTCTTTAAAAAAGGGCTGAAAAACTAGGCTGATACTCGAGTATATACAGTAATAAATGTACCATATATTCTCGAGTATAAGCTGACCCAAATATAAGCCAACCAGGACCCTCTCTCGAGTATAAGCTGAGGGGGGCTTTTTCAGTCTTTAAAAAAGGGCTGAAAAACTAGGCTGATACTCGAGTATATACAGTAATAAATGTACCATATATTCTCGAGTATAAGCTGACCCAAATATAAGCCAACCAGGATCCTCACCCGAGTATAAGCTGAGGGGGGCTTTTTCAGTCTTTAAAAAAGGGCTGAAAAACTAGGCTGATACTCGAGTATATACAGTAATAAATGTACCATATATTCTCGAGTATAAGCTGACCCAAATATAAGCCAACCAGGACCCTCTCTCGAGTATAAGCTGAGGGGGGCTTTTTCAGTCTTTAAAAAAGGGCTGAAAAACTAGGCTGATACTCGAGTATATACAGTAATAAATGTACCATATGTTCTCGAGTATAAGCTGACCCAAATATAAGCCAACCAGGACCCTCACCCAAGTATAAGCTGAGGGGGGCTTTTTCAGTCTTTAAAAAAGGGCTGAAAAACTAGGCTTATACTCAAGTATATACAGTATATCCCACCCTTCTCACCCAATAGGGGACTCAGGGCGGCTTACAATAAAGCACATATATAAAATTGTACAATACATTGTAAATCAATTAAAAAGTTATTAAATTACATCAAATATTCATAAATGTGTTCTTTCCATACATCAAGAGAACCACTGACTGCAGAGGGAGGAGGAAACCATTTAGTGCAGTTCGACACCATTGGAGCTGCCCTGGCCCAATGCAATGGAATTGGGAATTGTAGTTTCACAAGGTCTTTTGCACACGGGTCCAAACATCCCATCCGTGCTACAACGTGGGGAGCGTTAGGAGTGGAAATTTCCCTTCAAAGAGGATGGATGGAGCCCAACCTGACCTCCTTTCCATGTTTTCAGTATTAGTTTGGGTGGCTGCCTTGCTTATCTTGTCTTAATTGTTGCCTTTATTTAAAACAAATAACATGTAATGCAGGCAATTGGAGCGTTCATCCCCGGGAGAGGTTCTGCTCTCCGAGGCAAACTTAAAGGGAATCCACTCTGCATCCTTCTCTCTCTTTCGCTCTCTCTTTCCGCAAGCCAGATATCTCGAGGGCTGAAGCCAACCAGCCTTGCATTTCACCCTTTGCAATAAAAACACTGCCAACTTGGCCTCGTGGTCTGAGCTTTGGGCTACGAGTCCTGGGTTCAAATCCCCAGGAAATGCACTGGACGACTTTGGACCACGTTTTGTCATCTGCCTCCATTGTGACCACTGACTCATTTCCTACCCGACTTTCATTCTGCTAAGAAATGTCCTTTTGCTGACATTTAAATTGTGTTCTTCATCAAGCTCAAAGGGACCCCCAAAGGCCATCTAGTGCAACCCCCTCTGCCATGCAAGAATACATAAAGATAATAATAATACAATATACTCTGTTTACTGTATATACTCAAGTGTAAGCCTAGTTTTTCAGCCCTTTTTTAAAGACTGAAAAAGCCCCCCTCGGCTTATACTCAGGTGAGAGTCCTGGTTGGCTTATATTTGGGTCAGCTTATACTCGAGAATATATGGCACACTGATTACTGTATATACTCGAGTACAAGCCTAGTTTTTCAGCCCTTTTTTAAAGACTGAAAAAGCCCCCCTCGGCTTATACTCGGGTGAGGGTCCTGGTTGGCTTATATTTGGGTCAACTTATACTCGAGAATATATGGCACATTGATTACTGTATATACTCGAGTACAAGCCTAGTTTTTCAAGACTGAAAAAGCCCCCCTCGGCTTATACTCGGGTGAGGGTCCTGGTTGGCTTATATTTGGGTCAGCTTATACTCGAGAATATATGGCACACTGATTACTGTATATACTCGAGTACAAGCCTAGTTTTTCAGCCCTTTTTTAAAGACTGAAAAAGCCCCCCTCAGCGTATACTCAGGTGAGGGTCCTGGTTGGCTTATATTTGGGTCAGCTTATACTCGAGAATATATGGCACATGTATTATTTTTCTCTATTATTATTGGTATTATTACATTTAGTATTTTTCTCTATTATTGTTGCTACTATTACATTTATTTTACTCTATTATTATTATTATTATTATTGCATTTATTATTTTACTCTATTTATTATTACAGTAGAGTCTCACTTATCCAATATATGAGGGGGAAATTCATATATAAAAATAAGGTATATAGATAGATAGATACAGATACAGTAGAGTCTCACTTATCCAATGTTCTGGATTATCCAAGGCATTTTTGTAGTCAATGTTTTCAATACATCGTGATATTTTGGTGCTAAATTCGTAAATACAGTAATTACAACATAACATTACTGCCTATTGAACTACTCTTTCTGTCAAATTTGTTGTCTAACATGATGTTTTGGTGCTTCATTTGTAAAATCATAACCTAATTGGATGTTTAATAGGCTTTTCCTTAATCCCTCCTTATTATCCAAGATATTCGCTTATCCAAGCTTCTGCCGGCCCGTTTAGCTTGGATAAGTGAGACTCTACTGTACTTGTATTATTGCATTTGGAAACAATAGACATTGACAAAATTACGATCTGCCAACTGCAAAAGGCCACCCGACTGGGATCTGCAGCATCATCCGAAAATACATCACACAGTCCTAGACACTTGGGAAGTGTTGGACTTGTGATTTTGTGATATGAAATCCAGCATGTCTATCTTGTTTGCTGTGTCATAATAAAATAATAATAATAATAATAATAATAATAATAATAATAATAATAATAATACATCACAGAGTTCTAGACACTTGGGAAGTGTTCGACTTGTGATTTTGTGATACGAAATCCAGCATATCTATCTTGTTTGCTGTGTCATAATAATAATAATAATAATAATAATAATAATAATAATAATAATAATAATACATCACAGAGTCCTAGACACTTGGGAAGTGTTCGACTTGTGATTTTGTGATACGAAATCCAGCATATCTATCTTGTTTGCTGTGCCATAATAATAATAATAATAATAATAATAATAATAATAATAATAATAATAGCTTTTCCTTCAATTTTGTCAAGGAACTTTCCATGCAATGTTTTGTTGTGCCAGATGTCAGTTCTAGTTTGTAGTGCGGTTTTCTTGTACTGTTTTTTTGTCTGTAATAATAATAATAATTTATTATTTTATTATGACACAGCAAACAATATAGCTAATAATAATAATAATAATAATAATAAATTATTATTATTATTATTATTATTATTATTATTATTATTATTATTGGCACAACGACGTTGTATGACACAGCAAACAAGATAGATATGCTGGATTTCATATCACAAAATCACAAGTCGAACACTTCCCAAGTGTCTAGGACTGGGTGATGTATTTTCGGATGATGCGTGCAGATCCCAGCAGGGTGGCCTTTTGCAGTTGGCAGATCGTAATTTTGTCAATGTCTATTGTTTCCAAATGCCGGCTGAGATCTTTTGGCACGGCACCCAGTGTGCCCATCACCTGCCCATCACCGGGACCACCTGCACTGGTTTCTGCCAGAGTCTTTGAAGTTCAATCTTGAGGTCCTGAAAGCGGCTGAGTTTTTCCTGTTGTTTTTCGTCAATGCGACTGTCACCTCGGATGGCAACATCAATTATCCAAATCTTGTTCTTTTCCACAACTGTGATGTCTGGTGTGTTGTGTTCCAGAACTTTGTCAGTCTGGTTTCGGAAGTCCCACAGTATCTTTGCGTGTTCATTTTCCACGACCTTTGCTGGTTTGTGATCCCACCAGTTCTTTGCTGCTGGGAGGTGGGACTTGAGGCATAAGTTCCAATGAATCATGTGGGCCACATAGTTGTGCCTCTGTTTGTAGTCTGTCTGTGCAATTTTTTATTATTATTATTATTATTATTATTATTACTATATAAACCCCACTTGCCTGATTTCAAACAGACCTCACAACCTCTGAGGACACCTGCCATAGATGTGGGCGAAACACATCTGAAAGCAAGCCAGGTTTCACCTTCTCCATCTCCGTCGAAATAGCACATCTCTGTCTTCTTTCTTGCAAAGTAAACATGGTCACCCCCACTGGAGAATGGTTTCCAGAACTTTGATTTGGGGTGCATATTCAGTGTGGCTTGAATGCCATTTGGCACGGAATCCTAGGAGCCGTAGTTTGGTGAGACACTTGGGAAACCACAACTCCTAGGATCCCATAGCATCGAGCCATGGCGGTTAAAGTGGTGTTGGGCACATCGACACAAGGACACAATGAAAGAATCAATCTGCATGAATGTGGCGGTGGAGATGCCTTTCCGTCAGGAGCGAGGCATCCAGCCTCGGAGAGCAATTACATTCGGCGGCTGAGACGCAGAGAAATCATTGAGGCCCCGGGACTAATCCGCCTACAAATATCTTCCATTTCCCGGGGATTTGGCTCCTTCCCTTTTGGCCTAAGTGCTCAAGTCTTTAAAATGGTCATCGATAATCCCTCCCGCTTCTCCGCTCGGTCTTCCCACCCTGTCCCAGTTGCCGGCTGCTTAAAAAGAAAGAAAGCAGAGAGAGAGATGCCCAGCCTCTGAACCAACATCCCTGCAAACTCTTTTTAGTTAAGGCTGCTTAGCAGGAGTGTCTTTAAATACAGGTCGAGTCTTTGAAATGGTTTGGAGCAGGGTTTGTACGAGGGCTATCCAGAAAGTAGATTACGTTTTGGAATGAAAAATGAACAAAGTCTAGGAGAAAACATTTACCATATGCAGTTGAAAGCCACTCCCAAATACCACTTCTCAACATAGTCGCCATTCAAATCTAGGCACTTATCATAGCGATGAATGAGCTTTGCAACTCCTTCCCCACAAAACTCTGCCGCTTGCGTCCTCAAAATGTATAGGAGAAAACATTTGCCATATGCAGTTGAAAGCCACACCCAAATACCACTTCTCAACATAGTCGCCATTCAAATCTAGGCACTTATCATAGCGATGAATGAGCTTTGCAACTCCTTCCCCACAAAACTCTGCCGCTTGCGTCCTCAAAATGTATAGGAGAAAACATTTACCATATGCAGTTGAAAGCCACACCCAAATACCACTTCTCAACATGGCCACCATTCAAATCTAGGCACTTCTTATAGCGATGAATGAGCTTGGCTACTCCTCACCCACAAAACTCTGCCGCTTGCGCCCTCAAAAAGTATAGGAGAAAACATTTACCGTATGCAGTTGAAAGCCAGACCCAAATACCACTTCTCAACATATTCGCCATTCAAATCTAGGCACTTATCATAGTGATGAAGGAGCTTGGAAACTCCTTCCCCACAAAACTCTGCCGCTTGCGTCCTCAACACAGTGTTTTGGCGACGATGTGCAGCTGCGGAAAGGGGTGACTGGCTGGTTGAAGACGCAAGCAGCAGAGTTTTGTGGGGAAGGAATTGCCAAGCTCATTCATCGCTATGATAAGTGCCTAGATTTGAATGATGACTATGCTGAAAAGTGGTTTTTCAGCCCTTTTTTAGGGCTGAAAAAGCTCCCCTCAGCTAATACTCGAGTGAAGGTCCTGGCCGGCTTCTATTCAGGTTGGCTTATAGGTATTCAGAGTTGGACAGTCTTATCTTATTAAAGTCTTATTATTATCTTAAATTACAGTTTTATATAAATATTCAAACACATTTAACCTACTGATGCCTCAAATAATGCAATTTTATTAATATCTATTTTTATTTTTGAATTTTCCCACCCTCGTCTTATACTTGAGTCAATATGTTTTCACAGTTTTTGGGGTAAAATTAGGTGCCTCAGCTTATATTCGGGTTGGCTTATACTCAAGTACAGTAGAGTCTCACTTATCCAACATAAATGGACCGGCAGAACGTTGGATAAGCGAATATGTCGGATAATAAAGAGGGATTAAGGAAAAGCCTATTAAACATCAAATTAGGTTATGATTTTACAAATTAAGCACCAAAACATCATGTTATATAACAAATTTGACAGAAAAAGTAGTTCAATACGCAGTAATGCTATGTAGTAATTACTGTATTTACGAATTTAGTACCAAAATATCATGATGTATTAAAAACATTGTCTACAAAAATGCGTTGGATAATCCAGAACATTGGATAAGCAAATGTTGGATAAGTGAGACTCTAAAAAAAGGTAAAGGTTTCCCCTGACGTTAACTCCAGTTATGTCTGACTCTGGGGGTTGGTGCTCATCTCAATTTCTAGGCCGAAGAGCCGGCGCTGTCCATAGACACCTTAATTTGTGATTTCACAAATTAAGCACCAACACTTCATGTTATACAACAAATTTGACAGAAAAAGCAGTTCAATACGTAGTAATGCTACGTAGTAATTTACGAATTTAGCACCAAAATATCACGATATATTGAAAACATTGACTACAAAAATGGCTTGGATTATCCAGAGGCTTGGATAAGCAAGGCTTGGATAAGTGAGACTCTACTGTACTTGAGTCAATGTGTTTCCCAGTTTTTTGTGGTAAAATTAGGTGTCTCGGCTTATATTCGGGTTGGCTTATACTCGAGTATATATGGTAAGAGCCGTTGGAGAGCAGCATATAGATTGCCTTGTAGGACAATATATTGTCCATCTTTGGAGGTCTTTAAACAGTTTTGATGCAATGTTTTGGTTACGTTTTTCATGCACAGCATTGGGCTGGACTAGATGACCTTCGGAGCCCCTTCCAGCTCTTAAGATACTACATTTTCTACTCATAGGGAGCAAACTTGAGCTGGCGAATGACATCTTCTTAAGGTCATGTTTGGAGACGACCCTTTCCTCTCTTTCTGCCGCGAAAGTGCGGGAGATGGAAGGGAAAGAAAACACATTTCTTAGTCTAACCACCAGATATTTGCATCCCTCTGTCATTTCTCATTTTCCTCACGCGCCTCCCTTTTTAAAAAAGCACCACCCCGCGATCGCCTGCTCTAATTTCTTCTCCCTGTTTGTTTTCTTTTGGGTTTTGAATGCTCAGATAATGAGGCGAGGAGGAGAGTGGGAGGAGGAGGAGAAAGAAGGCTCTAATAGCTTGGCACCAGAGGAATTATTTTCTCTTCCTGTTTTTTTTCGCTCTCTCTTTCTCTGTTTTTGCATACGCTGTAAAATATCGTTGACCTTGGAATCGTGGGAATGCCAATCCGGGCTGTAATAAGGTTCTGGTTTCTGGCCCCAGAAATATTTCTGCCCTCCGCTTGCTTCTCTCATTGGTCCGGTCTTTTTATCTTCCCCTGGGATCAGGAAAGAAAACGATCCAAGCACTGAAGACTTTTTCAACAATCTGATCTAATACAATCTATCTATATATATAAAAGGGTAATGAAATTTCGGTCTAGGACAAAACAGCAAAACTACACATCCCAGAAACACTAAACTTGGCAGCACAACCCCTCATCCATGCCTCTACGTTCATACAACAAAAAGTCCTAATTAGAGGGAGAGGAATAATTGATTTCATCCAATTGCTGCCAGTTAGAAGGCTAAGCTCCGCCCACTTGGTCTCCTAGCAACCCACTCAGCCCAGGGGACAGGCAGAGTTAGGCCTCACTTCGGCCTCTTCCACACTACCTATAAAATACAGATTATCTGATTTCCCATACCACCATACTTCACCACAGCAACGCATGGCTGGGCACAGCTAGTATATATACAAAAGGGTAATGAAATTTCAGCCTAGGACAAAACAGCAAAACTGCACATCCCAGAAACACTAAACATGGCAGCACAACCCCTCATCCATGCCTCTACGTTCATACAACAAAAAGTCCTAATTAGAGGGAGAGGAATAATTGATTTCATCCAATTGCTGCCAGTTAGAAGGCTAAGCTCCGCCCACTTGGTCTCCTAGCAACCCACTCAGCCCAGGGGACAGGCAGGGTTGCATGATTCATGTTCATTTTAATGATTGTTTTTACTGATGTTGATGTTTTTATTGGGTTAATTGTGTTATGGCTTTGTGATTGATATTTGATTGTTGTATCGGGCAAGGCCCCATGTGAGCCGCCCCGAGTCCCTTCGGGGAGATGGGGCGGGGTATAAAAATAAAGTTATTATTATTATTATTATTATTATTATTATTATTATTATTATTATTATTATTTATTAGGCCTCACTTAGGCCTCTTCCACACTACCTATAAAATACAGATTATCTGATTTTCCATACCACCATACTGCACCACAGCAACGCGTGGCTGGGCACAGCTAGTATATATATAAAAGGGTAATGAAATTTCGGCCTAGGACAAAACAGCAAAACTACACATCCCAGAAACACTAAACTTGGCAGCACAACCCCTCCTCCATGCCTCTACGTTCATACAACAAAAAGCTCCAGCTACTCCAGAAAACGGCCAGGCTTTGAGACTGCAAGGCTATTCACTGCCATTCCACCTGGCCAACAAAGGATTCCTATAAGCCACAGCAATGCGTGGCCGGGCAAAGCTAGTCTCTATATATAAAAGGGTAATGAAATTTCGGCCTAGGACAAAACAACAAAACTGCACATCCCAGAAACACTAAACTTGGCAGCACAACCCCTCATCCATGCCTCTACGTTCATACAACAAAAAGAAAAGAAATAATATAATAATAATAATAATAACTTTATTTTTATACCCCGCCCCATCTCCCCGAAGGGACTCGGGGCGGCTTACATGGGGCCTGGCCCGATAAAACAAACAAATAACAGTAACAAAGCAATAAAACAATTATCCCAGTAAAAACAATAAAACAATTATCCCAGAAAAATAAAGTCCTAATTAGAGGGAGAGGAATAATTGTTTTTATCCAATTGCTGCCAGTTAGAAGGCTAAGCTCCTCCCACTTGGTCTCCTTGCAACCCACTCAGCCCAGGGGACAGGCAGAGTTAGGCCTCACTTAGGCCTCTTCCACACTGCCTATAAGATACAGATTATCTGATTTTAACTGGATTATATGGCAGTGTAGACTCAAGGCCCTTCCACACAACTACATAACCCATTTATAATGGCCTTAATGTCAGGGGGAAACCTTGACCCTTGACCTTAACTACCACCAGTTCCTCAAGACTTTATTTCCCAGACCACCAGACTTCGCCACAACAACGCGTGTCCACCGTCACCAACATGTCTTTGCTGATTTTTTCCCAAAGTTGTGACACCGAAAGGGCCTGGCGAGAGGATGCCAAGGGTGCCCGAAATCGCTCTCCGCCTCCTTATTTTCCCGTCTTCTTTCTGCGCCTTGTGTTGTTGTGTCCCTCCCTCCCGCCTCTCCGCTTGCCTCCTCTGGGGCTTATTTCCAGCAATGTTTTTTAATGCCTGCATTTTCTTTCTCCTCTCCCTCCTTCCCCGGCTCTTGTTTTTAATTGAGCTGCTTTCGGCAACAAATTACTCTTCTCTCTCCGGAGCGCTTTTTCTGCTTGGAGGCTTCTCTGGCTCGGGAAGAAGCGTTCTTTGGAGAGTGTCGGATGAGCAAAACATGCTCGGATTGCTCCACCAAAAAAAAAAAAAAAACAGAACCATAGAGTTGGAAGTGACTGCAAAAGCCATGCGGTCCAACTCCCTTCTACACAATCAAAACACCCCCAACAGATGGCCATCCAGCCTCTGCTTGAAAACCTCCAGAGAAGGAGGCTCTGCTGGACTCCTAGGCAGCATATGCCACTGCTTTTGGTTTCCAATAAACACAGTGCAAAAAAAAAAAGGAACCCTGGGAGATGGCCATCTTTTGCGGGTACGTTGATTTCAAATGATAATTGGGCCCCTCAACAGTCTGCGGGACCATGAACCGGCCCTCCACTTAAAAATTTTGAGGACCCCTGGTCTAGATGGTCTTTGAAGGTCTCTTTGCTTAGCTAAGGCCTTATGAGACCGTCTAAATGGCCTTTGGGGCCCCCTTCCTTACCTATGGTCTTATGAAACCATCTAGATGGCTTTTGGAGGTCACTTTCCTTATCTATGGTCTTCTGATGGCCTTATGAGATCATCTAGATGGCCTTTGAGGGTCCCTTACCTTACCTATGGTTTTATGAGATCGTCCATATGGTCTTTGAGGGCCCCTTTCCTTACTGATGGTCTTATGAAACCATCTAGATGATCTTTGAAGGTCCCTTTTCTTATCTATGGTCTTCTGATGACCTGATGAGAGCATCTAGATGGCCTTTGAGGGTCCCTTTCTTTACTGATGGTCTTACGAAACCATCTAGATGATCTTTGAGGTCCCTTTCCTAATCTATGGTCTTCTGATGGCCTTATAAAATCATCTAGATGGTCTTTGAGGGTCCTGTTCCTTATCTATGGTCTTATGAAACCATCTAGATGGTCTTTGGAGGTGTCTTTGCTTACCTATGGTCTTATGAGATCATCTAGATGGTCTTTGGAGGTCCCTTTTCTTATCTATGGTCTTCTGATGACCTGATGAGAGCATCTAGATGGCCTTTGAGGGTCCCTTTCCTTACCAATAGTCTTATGAAACCACTAAGATGATCTTTCAGGGTCCCTTTTCTTATCTGTGGTCTTCTGATGGCCTGATGAGATCATCTAGATGGTCTTTGGAGGTGTCTTTCCTTACCAGTCTTATGAGACCATCTAGATGGTCTTTGGAGGTGTCTTTCCTTACCAGTGGTCTTATGAGACCATCTAGATGGTCTTTGGAGGTGTCTTTCCTTACCAGTGGTCTTATGAGACCATCTAGATGGTCTTTGGACGTCCCTTTCCTTACCAGTGGTCTTATGAGACCATCTAGATGGTCTTTGGAGGTCCCTTTCCTTACCAGTGGTCTTATGAGACCATCTAGATGGTCTTTGGAGGTCCCTTTCCTTACCAGTGGTCTTATGAGACCATCTAGATGGCCTTTGAGGATCCCTTTCCTTACCAGTGGTCTTATGAGACCATCTAGATGGCCTTTGAGGGTCCCTTTCCATACAGATGGTCTTATGAGACCATCTAGATGGTCTTTTGAGGTGTCTTTGCTTACCTATGGTCTTATGAGATCGTCTAGATGGTCTTTGGAGGTCCCTTTCCTTACCAGTGGTCTTGTGAGACCATCTAGATGGTCTTTGGAGGTGTCTTTGCTTACCTATGGTCTTATGAGGTAGTCTAGATGGTCTTTGGAGGTCCCTTTCCTTACCTATGGTCTTCTGATGGCCTTTATGAGATCATCTGGATGTCCTTTGAGGGTCCCTTTCTTTACCTATGGTCTTCTGATGGCCTTATAAGATCGTCTAGATGGCTTTTGGAGGTCTCTTTGCTTCCCTATGTAAACGCCCCTTAAGATATTAAACCGTGGAAATCAGGAGATGGTGAAGTTTCTCAGGCGGGTTATCTTGGAGGAAAGAATCCCCATCACGCTCTGCTTGTGTTTTCGTCTTCTTTTCGCGTTGTGTGTCTCCTGCCTGCAAAGCGACCTTCATTAATAGCCGATCAGTAGGCGTCTGTTTACTCCTGTCCCTGTCGCTCTTTTCCTTTTTAATCCGAGCAGAAGCCTTTCGTTTCTTCCCCACCCCGTGCTCTTGTCGGATGGGGAAAAATGGTCTGTAGAGAGAGAGAAAAAAAAGAGAGAGAGAGAAAAGGAGGCGAGATAAGAAAGGGAAAAAGGGAGGCGGGAAGAGACGGGGTGCAAATGGGACAGCCGGGGAGACGGAGAGAACGGGCTGCCAGCGAGGACGGGCGGCGGGTGCGGAATCTTAATAGGCTTTCAAAGGCTTCCTCGCCTTTCTCGGGCCTTGGATGATGGGAGACGCAGTCATGGGCATGGATCCGGGCCCCAAAGCTGAGCATATATTTATTTATTTCCAGCATTTAATACCCCGCCCTTCTCGCCCGGGGGGACTCGGGGCGGCTTACAACAGTTGGCCACATTTAATGCCAAGAACATAATAATAAAACAAAAACAGTACATATTATCAATCAAAACTATAAAAAATATATATAATTAAAATACATTATAACATTTAAAACATATGTAAATGATATCCGGATAGAGCTTAAGGTCTAGAGGAACATGAGGAACCGTATCAAGGAGTTGCGGCATTGGGAAGGTTGAGAACCACTGGTGTAATGGCACACAGGTAACTCAGCTGTTAGACCTAAAAACCACAAAATCTCCGTGGGGCCTCGCATTGGAGTCGTTTAGGAGGCGCAACCCCAAACCAGGTCCCCTTTCAGCACACGTTCCTGCTATTCTTGGAATCCTGGCCATGGTAAAGAGATGAATAAATTGGGTTGCTGTGAGTTTTCCGGGCTGTATGGCACACTGTGTTAAAGCGCTGAGCTGCTGAACTTGCGGACCAAAAGGTCCCAGGTTCAAATCCCGGGAGCGGAATGAGCACCTGCTGTTAGCCCCAGTTTCTCCCAACCTAGCAAATGTGAGTAGATCAATAGGTACGGCTCCGTCGGGAAGGTAACGGCGCTCCATGCAGTCATGCCTATGGCCACATGACGTTGGAGGAGTCTACGGACAACGCCGGCTCTTCGGCTTAGAAATGGAGATGAGCACCAACCCCCAGAGTCGGACACGACTGGACTTAATATCAGGGGAAAACCCAATAATAATAATAATAATAATAATAATGTGAGTAGATCAATAGGTACCGCTCGGGTGGGAAGGTAACGGCGCTCCATGCAGTCATGCCTATGGCCACATGACCTTGGAGGTGTCTACGGACAACACCGGCTCTTCGGCTTAGAAACAGAGATGAGCACCAACCCCCAGAGTTGGATACGACTGGACTTAATGTCAGGGAAAAACCTAATAAATAATAATAATAATAATAATAATAATAATAATAATAATAATAATAATAATAATAATAATGCAGACTGTGCAAGGAAACCGACGAAACCATGGATCATATCCTCAGCTGCTGTAAGAAAACCACACAGACAGACTACAAACAGAGGCACAGCTATGTGGCCCACATGATTCATTGGAACTTATGCCTCAAGTCCCACCTCCCAGCAGCAAAGAACTGGTGGGATCACAAACCTGCAAAAGTCTTGGAGAATGAGCACGCAAAGATACTGTGGGACTTCGGAATCCAGACTGACAAAGTTCTGGAACACAACACACCAGACATCACAGTTGTGGAAAAGAACAAGGTTTGGATCATTGATGTCGCCATCCCAGGTGACAGTCGCATTGAGGAAAAACAACAGGAAAAACTCAGCCGCTATCAGGACCTCAAGATTGAACTTCAAAGACTCTGGCAGAAACCAGTGCAGGTGGTCCCAGTGGTGATGGGCACACTGGGTGCCGTGCCAAAAGATCTCAGCCGGCATTTGGAAACAATACACATTGACAAAATCATGATCTGCCAACTGCACAAGGCCACCCTACTGGGATCTGCACGCATCATCCAAAAATACATCACACAGTCCTAGACACTTGGGAAGTGTTCGACTTGTGGTTTTGTGATACGAAATCCAGCATGTCTATCTTGCTTGCGGTGTCATACGATAATAATAATAATCAAAAATCAGAAACTCTTCAAAACACAGCAGACAAAAAAACCAGTACAAGAAAACCACACTACAAACTAGAGCTGACAGCTTGCACAACAAAACATTGCATGGAAAGTTCCTTGACAAAACTGAAGGAAAAGCTGAGAAGGAGAAGACCTGGCTCTGGCTCACGAATGGGACCCTGAAGAAGGAGACAGAAGGCCTGATCCCTGCAGCCCAGGAGCAAGACATCAGGACAAAGGCAATTAATAATAATAATAATAATAATAATAATAATAATAATAATAATAATAATAGAAGACCTGGCTCTGGCTCACGAATGGGACCCTGAAGAAGGAGACACAAGGCCTGATCCTTGCAGCCCAGGAGCAAGACATCAGGACAAGGGCAATTAATAATAATAATAATAATAATAATAATAATAATAATAATAATAATAATAATAGAAGACCTGGCTCTGGCTCACGAATGGGACCCTGAAGAAGGAGACAGAAGGCCTGATCCTTGCAGCCAGGAGCAAACCATCAGGACCACGGCCAGAAAACGTTGACCAGAAAAATGAAACACACTTACTATCCAATGCTACTCAACTTGGCCTATGTCAACATTCACACTTGCTGTGTCATAATAAAATAATGTGAGTAGATCAATAGGTACTGCTCTGGCGGGAAGGTAACGGCGCTCCATGCAGTCATGCCGGCCACACGACCTTGGAAGAGTCTATGGACAACGCCGGCTCTTGGGCTTAGAAATGAAGATGAGCCCCAACCCCCAGAATCGGTCACGACTGGACTTAACGTCAGGGGAAACCTTTACCTTTACCTATGGCCATGTTCCAGGAGCATTCTCTCCTGACGTTTCTCTCACATCTACCTCACAACCTCTGAGGATGCCTGCCATAGCTGTGGGCGAAACGTCAGGAGAGAATACTTCTAAACATGGCCAAACAGCCCGGAAAACATACAACAACCCTGTGATCCCGGCCATGAAAGCCTTCGACAACACTTATATATTTTGTTGTTATGGGCCTTCAAAGTTCTAATGTGTGACCTCTTTGTAGGGTTTTTGTGGCGAGATTTGTTCCTCCTTTGACTTCCTCTGAGGCCGAGAGAGTGTGACCTGGCTTAGGGCACCCAATGGGTTTCTGCGGCTGAGCAATGAAACTACTCGAGAGATCCAAGTTGGAGTTGGGAGTCCCCGAAAGGACCTCTCCCCAGACCGATTAGCTGGGCGGAAGGTTCATCTCTTTCTGTGCAGCACTCCATTACGCCTTGCTCTTAATTAGGTTGATGCCCGTTATTTAATTTACGCTAACGACTTTGCCACGCTCCCGACCGCACTGATGAGGTCTGCTCCTCGACCTGGAAGCCTGCGTTTTCGAAAAGGACGGAGGATTGCCAGCACTTAACCTCTTGCCAACAGCCTCGCAGCCGGGGAGTTAAGAGGGAAGTTCATTTCATGAGATACCGTATATACTCAAGTATAAGCCGACCCGAATATAAGCCGAGGCACCTAATTTTACCACAAAATCTGGGAAAACTTATTGACTCGAGTATAAGACGAAGGTGGGAAATGCAGCAGCTACGGGTCAAATTCAAAAATAAAAATTGCATCATTTGAGGCAATGATTTTTTGAATATTTATATAAAACTGTAATTTAAGATAATAAGAGGACTTTAATAAGATAAGACTGTCCAACTCTGAATACCTATATACTCAACTATAAGACAACCTGAATATAAGCCAACCAGGACTCTCACTCGAGTATAAGCCAAGGGGAACTTTTTCAGGTCTAAAAAAGGGATGAAAAACTAGGCTTATACTCGAGTATATACAGCAATTATTCCCACCCAAAAAACTTGTGTGGAAATTAGTCCCGTGACCTTTAACAACAGCCCTGGAAGGTAGGCAAGGGCGGCTTTAAAAGAGGGGACTATTCCTGAGCAAATAAACCTTTCCCTTTACCTATAATAATAATATACAGTATAGTCTCACTTATCCAAGACTCACTTATCCAAGGTTCTGGATTATCCAAGCCATTTTTGTAATCAATGTTTTCAATATATCGTGATATTTTGGTGCTAAATTCGTAAATACAGTAATTACAACATAACATTACTGTGTATTGAACTACTTTTTCTGTCAAATTTATTGTATAACATGATGTTTTGGCGCTTAATGTGTAAAATCATCACCTAATTTGATGTTTAATAGGCTTTTCCTTAATCCCTCCTTATTATCCAACATATTCACTCATCCAAGCTTCTGCCGGCCCGTTTAGCTTGGATAAGTGAGACTCTACTGTAATAATAACCTTGCATGATGTGAGTTGTAGTTCACCCACAACCTTATGCATTTTGTACAATAAAAAAGATTGACTTTTTTCAAACAACCTGGGCAACACCGGGGACCCAAGCTAGTAAAACAACAACAACAAGAACAACAACACTTTTCCGCCATGCGCAAGAGTGGCCTCATTGTCACTGCTTTTGGCGGACACTTTTTCGTGGCAAGGGTGCCTCGCTGGCACTTGAACCCAAGACCCTCGGTGCCCGCCGGGAAAAAGGGCTGCTTATGGTGCCAAAGAGCAGAACGAGCAGGGGCGGTTCAATCGTAAGGCAATTTAGGCACTTGCCTCAGGCGCCATCGTTTGGGGGGCGCAGTTGAGGCCCTCAAGCCAACTTTTTGTTTACGGGGTTTATATATCAATGGAAGGTCCTTGAGGCAAGTGTGAATGTTGTAAGTGGCCAACTTGATTAGCACTGAATAGCTTTGCAACTTCAAAGCCTGTCTGCTTCCTGTCTGGGGGAATCCATTGTTGGGAGGTGTTAGCTGGCCCTGATTGTTTCCTGACTGGAATTCCTCTGTTTTCAGAGTGTTGTTCTTTATTTACTGTCCTGATTTTAGAGGTTTTTTTTTTAATACCGGGGGCCAGATTCCTTTTCAGGGACTTTTTAATTCCTATGGATTCCTAAGGACCCTCAGGGCTCTTCCCCACAGCCATATAACCCAGAATATCCAAGCAGAACAACCCACAATATCTGCTTTGAACTGGGTTATCTGAGTCCACACTGCCCTATATCCCAGTTCAGTGTTTGGTGCTAAATTCGCAAATATAGTAATTCCTACATGACATTAGAGTAGAGTCTCACTTATCCAACACTCGCTTATCCAATGTTCTGGATTATCCAACACATTTTTGTAGTCAATGTTTTCAATATATCATGATATTTTGGTGCTAAATTCGTAAATACAGTAATTACTACATAGCATTACTGTGTATTGAACTACTTTTTCTGTCAAATTTGTTGTATAACATGATGTTCTGGTGCTTAATTTGTAAAATCACAACCTAATTTGATGTTTAATAGGCTTTTCCTTAATCTCTCCTTATTATCCAACATATTCGCTTATCCAACGTTCTGTCGGCCAGTTTACGTTGGATAAGTGAGACTCTACTGTACTTTGTATTGAACTGCTTTTTCTGTCAATTTGTTGTATAACATGATGTTTTGGTGCTTAATTTGTAAAATAATGTAATTTGATGTTTAATAGGCTTTTCCTTAATGCCTCCTTATTGTCCAACATTTTCGCTTATCCAACACTTTTATTTTTCAGTGATTGGTTTGGTGGGGTGCCAAAATTCTATTCGCTTACACTTGAAAATTACCTAGGGCCGGCCAGAACGAGAAAGAGAAAGAAATAGAGAGAGAGAGGCTCCATGGGCACAAAATTAGAGGAAGGGGAAGGCGGAGGGAGCGAGTGCGAGAGAGGGATGATGCTGGCACCAGTGTGTGTGTGTGTGTGTGTGTGTGTGTGCTTGCGCAGGCCAGACTCCCGGCCCTGTCTCCCTCTATTTATCAAATGAAGGTCTGATTAAACCCCGGGGCGCCCGGCTCCAATCCCTCTCTCTCTCCTCTCGCTATTAAACCCAGGGTTCAAAGAAAAGCCTTTTATTCACACCGACAGCTTTCAGATGGAACTAAATCTCCCTGCGCGAGAGTTCTTCTTTTTTCAAAAACACTCCTCGTTCCTATGAAATGGGAGGGATTCCGTTCTTTCGTCCCATTCTCTCTCTTCCTCCTTTTGGCTTCAATCTAGATGTTCGGAGACCAGACCACGTTGGATACATATATTTTTTCAAAAACCAAGATTGCAACCTAATAATTGGATGGGTTTTTTTTTCCGATGGAGGGAGAAAGATATATACTGTATATGCTCGAGTATAAGCCGACCCGAATATAAGCCGAGGCACCCAATTTTACCACAAAAGAACTGGGAAAACATTGACTCCAGTATAAGCCGAGGGTGGGAAATTTCAGAAATAAAGACAGATACCAATAAAATTACATTACCGTATATATTCGAGTATAAGCTGACCCGAATATAAGCCGGGGCATCTAATTTTGCCACAAAAAACTGGGAGGACATTGACTCCAGTATAAGCCAAGGGTGGTAAATTTCAGAAATAAAAATAGATACCAATAAAATTACATTACCGTATATACTCGAGTATAAGCCGACCCGAATATAAGCCAAGGCACCTAATTTTACCACAAAAAAACTGGGAAAACATTGACTCCAGTATAAGCTGAGATAACAATAAAATTACATTACCATATATACTTGAGCATAAGCCGACCCAAATATAAGCCGAGGCACCTAATTTGACCACAAAAAAACTGGCCTCCTTCCAAGAACCTGAGACAGGGCTGAGCCTCTATACTTCTCCTGAGAGGCCTTTTAGGACTAAAGGGCGGGGCTGGGGGCGGGGCCTCTTCCCAAGAGCCTCTGTATACCTCCTCTGAGGCGCTTGTTAGAACGCGGGGGCAGGATATAGAGGTTCAGCCCTGTCAGGCACTTGGGAAGAGGCTCCGCCCCCTCCTCTAGCCCCGCCCCCTGTGTCCAGGACAGGGATAGAAGCTCAGCCCTGCCTCAGAGCTCGTAACTCCGCCCATCCCAGTCCTGGCCGCCCATTTGTGGCTCCGCCCACCTCCCCCTCCCAGCCCTGCATCTTGGACTAGGCGAGAGGCTCGGCCCCGCCCTCTTGAGCCGGAGCCACGCCCACTCTTCTAAACCACGCCCCCTTTCCAGGGGGTGCTGAGTAATATTTTTTCTGGAAAGGGGGCGGCAGGCCAAATAAGTGTAGTTGCAGCCCCATAGCAAAAATCACCAAGCTGCATTAAATCGTCCAAATAATTTACAGGAGCAATGAAGTCCCTGTAACGACTTAGGGTTGACGATGACAGATAGCTGCACTTTGCCCATGCCCAGGAACCCCGTGCTCCTGCATCCTTCACTTCTCCTTTCCGCCGGAGCTGGGGAATTGCCGGCTTTGGTCTTGAAGGTCTTTGTTGACTGAGCAATAAACACACACAAGCACACACTCCCCCTCGACTACTCCGGGCAGAAATGATTTCTTGTGATCTGTGCTCGCCCGTTTATTTTCTTCCCGGCTCAATAATCGATACGGCTGCAGCGGTGCCTCTTATCTGGAGAGAGGCAACGGCCGGCCTAAATGAACTCCGCAGTGCGCTGCTTGCCAGGGAGAGAGGCCTGGGTTGTGTTTGCAGGGGGGCTCCTAGAGTCTGAAGGGACCCCCAAAGGCCATCTAGTCCAACCCCTTCCAGGCAGGGAGACACAGCTGTAGAAAGACGCCCAAAGATAGAGGGAGAAACCAACAGCTGTTCTATTAGCGTTCGAAAGGTACCCCCAAAAGTCATCTTAATTATTATTATTATTATTATTATTATTATTATTATTATTATTATATTGTATGACACAGCAAACAGAATAGACATGCTGGATTCCGTATCACAAAATCACAAGTCGAACGCTTCCCAAGTGTCTAGGACTGTGTCATGTATTTTCATTATTACAGTAGAGTCTCACTTATCCAACATAAACGGGCCAGCAGAATGTTGGATAAGCGAATATGTGGGATAATGAGGAGAGATTAAGGAGAAGCCTATTAAACATCAAATTAGGTTATGATTTTACAAATTGAGCACCAAAACATCAGGCAACAAATTTGACAGAAAAAGTAGTTCAATATGCAGTAATGCTACGTAGTAATTACTGTATTTACGAATTTAGCACCAAAATATCACAATGTATTGAAAACATTGACTACAAAAATGCGTTGGATAATCCAGAACGTTGGATAAGTGAATGTTGGATAAGTGAGACTCTACTGTATTATTATTATTTTATTATGACACAACAAACAAAATAGACATGCTGGATTTCATATCACAAAACCACAAGTCGAACACTTCCCCAACTGTCTAGGACTGTGTGATGTATTTTCATCATTATTATTATTATTATTATTATGACACAGCAAACAAGATAGACATGCTGGATTTCGTTTCACAAAACCACAAGTCGAACACTTCCCAAGTGTCTAGGACTGTGTGATGTATTTTCGGATGATGCGTGCAGATCCCAGTCGGGTGGCCTTTTGCAGTTGGCAGACCGTGATTTTGTCAATGTCTATTGTTTCCAAATGCCGGCTGAGATCTTTTGGCACGGCACCCAGTGTGCCCATCACCACCGGGACCACCTGCACTGGTTTCTGCCAGAGTCTTTGAAGTTCGATCTTGAGGTCCTGGTAGCGGCTGAGTTTTTCCTGTTGTTTTTCATCAATGTGAATGTCACCTGGGATGGCGACATCAATGATCCAAACCTTTTTCTTTTCCACCACTGTGATGTCTGGTGTGTTGTGTTCCAGAACTTTGTCAGTCTGGATTCGGAAGTCCCACAGTATCTTTGCGTGCTCATTCTCCAATACTTTTGCAGGTTTGTGATCCCACCAGTTCTTTGCTGCTGGAAGGTGGTACTTGAGGCATAAGTTCCAACGGATCATTTGGGCCACATAGTTGTGCCTCTGTTTGTAGTCTGTCTGTGCGATTTTCTTACAGATAGGATCCATGGTTTCGTCGGTTTCCTTGCACAGTCTGCATTTTGGGTAATCAACTGATTTTTCAATCTTGGCCTGAATGGCCTTTGTCCTGATGTCTTGCTCCTGGGCTGCAAGGATCGGGCCTTCTGTCTCCTTCTTCAGGGTCCCATTCGTGAGCCAGAGCCAGGTCTTCTCTTTATCAGCTTTTCCTTCAATTTTGTCAAGGAACTTTCCATGCAGTGTTTTGTTGTGCCAGCTGTCAGCTCTAGTTTGTAGTGCGGTTTTCTTGTACTGGTTTTTTTGTCTGCTGTGCTTTGAGGAGTTTCTGATTTTTGATTATTATTATTATTATTATTATTATTATTATTATTATATGATACCCCATTTGAATCCAGGGTCCCTTTGAACACAACGCGATGTGTATTTGCATGTTGTGCAGAAGCACGCTGCACCCATGAGAAGGCATGGGAAACGTAGCGGGATCTGCTTAATTATACCACGTCCCGGTGACATTTCGAGTAGATTAAAATGATAAACCGCGCTGTAATCACGGCTAAAGAGTGCGATGAAGGAAGGCGGAGGGAAAGGAAGGGGCAAGAAAGCAGAGCGAAAGAAACAAATCTCCATTTCCCTCCTTTCCTTCCTGCTTTAATAATGCATATACTTCAAGTAAAATAAAAATGGCCATAGGAAAAGAGATACGAGAACGGCGCACCTAAAAGAACATAAAGAGAAAGGGGAGTAAAAGCCAAAGGTTAATAAGAAAATATAGTTTCCAAGGCATGCAGTGAATGGCATTTCCCCACCAAGAAAACCCCGACGTCTTTTGATCTTGGGCAACAGCTTTGTATTATTTTTAGGATGGAAAGCAAAAGGGAGAGATTTAAAGCAGGAAACGCTCTGGAATTCCCTCTGCGGTGTGTGTCTGGCCTATTGGAGAGACATCATCATCATCATCATCATCATCATCATCATTGTCATTATCATCATCCAAGTGAACAACCTGCGCATGGAAATAAATGCATTGAAACTATAGGAGGGAAGATTATGGTTGAACATTAGAAGGAGCATCTTGATGGGAAGAATTATTGAGCTCAGTAGAGTCTCCTCGCAACACTTTCAGAAAGAAGCTCAAGATGGGGTTGCTGTGAGTTTTCCGGGCTGTCTGGCCATGTTCCAGAAGCATTCCAGAGCTTCACGGGGGCCCCAGAGGCCATCTAGTCCAATCCTTGGCTCCACGTGGCATCTTCCACTTACGCATCATGTGTTTCTTTCCGAAAATGTCCAGGGTGGGAGACAGAACCCTTGTCTGTTTGAACATTTGAACATTCAAGTGTGAATGTTTCAATTGGCCACCTTGATTAGCATTGAATGGCCTTGCAGCTTCAAAGCCTGGCTGCTTCCTGCCTGGGGAAATCCTTTGTTGGGATGTGTTAGCTGGCCCTGATTGTTTCCTGTCTGGAATTCCCCCGTTTTCTGAGTGTTGTTCTTCATTTACTGCCCAGATTTTAGAGTTTTGAAATACCGGTAGCCAGTTTTTTTTCATAGTTTCCTCCTTTCTGTTGAAAATTTCCACATGTTTGTGGATTTCAGTGGCTTGACTCTTAACCACTACCATGTCAGTCTGCACAAAGAAGCCATTGCAAGGCTATTCAATGCACTAGGTGGCCTAGTGCAACATTCATACTTGCCTCCGACAGACGTTATTCCACAGGTATATAAACCCCACTTGCCTAGTTTCCAACAGGCCTCACAACCTCTGAGGATGCCTGCCATAGATGTGGGCGAAAGGTCAGGAGAGAATGCTTCTGGAACATGGCCAGACAGCCCGGAAAACTCACAGCCACCCAGCCCTATCATTGTGTGATGTGAATTCAACTCTGGCTGACTGTTTGGGAGACCTAATTTGAATTGCCTTCCTCTGGAACTTAAAAAAATGTGCTTTTGGAGGACTACAACTCCCAGGTTCCTCCAGCCATGCAAGCAGTGGTGGCTTCATGTGTGTGTGTATTTCGGGAGCTGTCCTTTATTTAAAAAAAAAAAAAGTACCGTATATACTTGAGTATAAGCCGACCCAAATATAAGCCGAGGCACCTAATTTCACCACAAAAAAACCTGGGGAAAAATTGACTCCAGTATAACCCAAGGGTGGTAAATTTCAGAAATAAAAACAGATACCAATAAAATTATATTAATTGAGGCATCAGTAGGTTAAATGTTTTTGAATATGTACATAAAGCTCTAATTTAAGATAAGACCGTCCAACTCTGATCAAATCATGATTCTCACCTTCTTCAATGTAAATGTGCTTATGCATCCTTTTAATAATAATAGAGTAAAATAATACATGTAATAATAAGAAGAAATACAGGAAAATAATACATGTAATAATAAATAGAGGAAAACAATAAGTATAATAATAATAAGATCAGAGTGAAATAATAAATGTATTAATAATAATAATAAAATGGAGTAAAATAAATGTAATAGCAACAATAATAGAGAAAAATAATAAATGTAATAATACCAATAATAATAGGGAAAAATAATAAATGTAATAATACCAATAATAATAGGGAAAAATAATAAATGCAATAATACCAACAATAATAGAGAAAAATAATAAATGTAATAATACCAATAATAATAGGGAAAAATAGTAAATGTAATAATACCAACAATAATAGAGAAAATAATAAATGTAATAATACCAATAATAATAGGGAAAAATAAATGTAATAATACCAATAATAATAGGGAAAAATAATAAATGTAATAATACCAATAATAATAGGGAAAAATAATAAATGTAATAATACCAATAATAATAGGGAAAAATAATAAATGTAATAATACCAATAATAATAGGGAAAAATAATAAATGTAATAATACCAATAATAATAGGGAAAAATAATAAATGTAATAATACCAACAATAATAGAGAAAAATAATAAATGTAATAATACCAATAATAATAGGGAAAAATAATAAATGTACCATATATTCTTGAGTATAAGCTGTCCCAAATATAAGCCAACCAGGACCCTCACCCGAGTATAAGCCGAGAGGGGCTTTTTCAGTCTTAAAAAAGGGCTGAAAAACTAGGCTTATATTCGAGTATATATGGTAACTTTCCTAATCTCTGGATTTATGCCTCCGAAGCAGAGATCCTGTATGCGGCACCCGTCCCTGGGTGTCTCTCTGCCATTTCCCGACGATTATCTTTTATGTGTCCTTTTTGTAGTTGGGAGACGGAGTTTTACGACTGAGCACATTCATAATTGAAGATTTTTGTCAGGAACGGAATATATTTGCAGGGCTTGGTTTGCTCGCTTTGGGCGGTGCAGCAGAAACATGGCTCGGCTCCCGTATTCCATACATATGTATTTACGTGCTTACGTACATGCTCTTAAGCCTTCTGCTCACCGGATTTCATTGGATTGCAGCTCCCACACTCCTTCACTATTGTGGAGCAACTGGCTAGGCCTAATGGGACCTACAGTCCGACAATAACAATAGGGAAAATATTACATAGACTCCACCCCATGCTATACCATACCATAAACTCGCCGTTGACTTCACATCAATATTGAAATATGGCTTATATTCAGGTCGGCTTATACCCGAGTATATACAGTCATCAGAGTTGAACAGTAATATCTTAAATTACAGTTTGATGTAAAGATTCAAAAACATTGAAACTACTGAGGCCTCAATTAATGTAATTTTATTGGTATCTCAGCTTATACTGGAGTCAATGTTTTCCCAGTTTTCTTGTGGTAAAATGAGGTGCCTCGGCTTATATTCGGGTCGGCTTATACTCAAGCATATACGGTAATGTAATTTTATTGGTATCTCGGCTTATACTGGAGTCAATGTTTTCCCAGTTTTCTTGTGGTAAAATGAGGTGCCTCGGCTTATATTCGGGTCGGCTTATACTTGAGCATATACGGTAATGTAATTTTATTGGTATCTCAGCTTATACTGGAGTCAATGCTTTCCCAGGTTTTTTTGTGGTAAAATTAGGTGCCTCGGCTTATATTCGGGTTGGCTTATACTCAAGCATATACGGTAATGTAATTTTATTGGTATCTCGGCTTATCCTGGAGTCAATGTTTTCCCAGTTTTTTTGTGGTCAAATTAGGTGCCTTGGCTTATATTCGGGTCGGCTTATACTTGTGTATATACAGTAATCAGAGCTGAACAGTCCTATCTTAAATTACACTTTGATGTAAAGATTCAAAAACATTGAAACTACTGATGCCTCAATTAATGTAATTTTATTGGTATCTGAGCTTATACAATGTTTTCCCAGGGTAAAATTAGTAAAATTAGTGGTAAAATGAGGTGCCTCGGCTTATATTCGGGTCGGCTTATACTCGAGTATTTATGGTAATGCAATTTTATTGGTATCTCGGCTTATACTTGAGTCAATGTTTTCCCAGTTTTTTGTTTTTTGTTTTTTTTTTTTTTGTGGTAAAATTAGGTTCCTTGGCTTATATTCGGGCCGGCTTATACTTGAGTATATACGGTAATGTAATTTTATTGGTATCTATTTTTATTTCTGAAATTTCCCACCCTTGGCTTATACTGGAGTCTATGTTTTCCCAGGTTTTTTTGTGGTAAAATTAGGTGCCTCGGCTTATATACGGGTTGGCTTATACTCGAGTATTTATGGTAATGCAATTTTATTGGTATCTTGGCTTATACTGGAGTCAATGTTTTCCCAGTTTTTTGTTGTTGTTTTTTTTTTGTGGTAAAATTAGGTTCCTTGGCTTATATTCGGGCCGGCTTATACTTGAGTATATACGGTAATGTAATTTTATTGGTATCTATTTTTATTTCTGAAATTTCCCACCCTTGGCTTATACTGGAGTCTATGTTTTCCCAGGTTTTTTTGTGGCAAAATTAGGTGCCTCGGCCTATATTCGGGTCGGCTTATACTCGAGTATATACGGTACTATTAAAATAGGCCTAGCAATGACTCCGCCCCATGCTATACCATACCATAAACTCTCCGTTGACTTGACATCAATATTTAAATACGGTAATTAAAAGCAAAGAAAAGACTACCTACCGTAACACGGTTTTATAATAATGGATTTTAATTTTTATTTAACTTACTATTTTTTTTTCCGATTTTGTTTGCTTGAGAGTGCCGGTTGATTGAGTTCCGGCGAACGGAGAGTCTCAGGTAGGAGCTGAGATAGCCAGGAAATGGCCCATTATTTAATCTGCTGGGATGGGGTGAGATTTCCATGCCTTCCGGGGCCAAAATAACTCGACTGGTGGCTTCAGGTCTTTTACATCTTCGTGTTCGGAGAGAGCAGCGGAAATGCCATTTATTCTTAGCCTCGGGCAACAGTCTGAGTCCTGCCACAAACCTGAAACTCCGAGTTTCTAAACTTGCCGAGTTGCAATCCAACCGTATCTTGCCGAGTTTGCAACAACTAACCTCAACAATAGCACCCATTTGTTACGCTGAAAGGGATGCAATATTGGTGCCCATTGTGGTCCCATCACACTGACCATTTACCGTATATACTCGAGTATAAGCCGACCCAACCATAAGCCGAGGCACTTAATTTCACCACAAAAATTTTTGGAAAACATTGACTCCAGTATAAGCCGAGAGCGGTAAATCTCAGAAATAAAAATAGATAATAATAAAATTACATTACCATATATACTTGAGTATAAGCCGAACCGAATACAAGCCGAGGCACCTAATTTGACTACAAAAAAACTCGGAAAACATTGACTCCAGTATAAACCGAGGGTGGGCAATTTCAGAAATAAAAATAGATACCAATAAAATTACATTACCATATATACTTGAGTATAAGCCGACCCGACTATAAGCCGTGGCACCTAATTTCACCACAATAAAACTTGGAAAACATTGACTCCAGTATAAACCGAGGGTGGGCAATTTCAGAAATAAAAATTGATACCAATAAAATTACATTACCGTATATACTCGAGCATAAGCCAACCCGACTATAAGCCGAGGCACCTAATTTGACCACAAAAAAACTCGGAAAACATTGACTCCAGTATAAACCGAGGGTGGGCAATTTCAGAAATAAAAATAGATACCAATAAAATTACATTACCATATATACTCGAGCATAAGCCGACCCGAATATAAGCCGAGGCACCTAATTTGACCACAAAAAAACTCGGAAAACATTGACTCCAGTATAAACCGAGGGTGGGCAATTTCAGAAATAAAAATAGATACCAATAAAATTACATTACCGTTTATACTTGAGTATAAGCCGACCCGACTATAAGCCAAGGCACCTAATTTCACCACAAAAAACTTGGAAAACATTGACTCCAGTATAAGCCGAGAGTGGTAAATTTCAGAAATAAAAATAGATACCAATAAAATTACATTGTTGAATATTTACATAACACTCTAATTTAAGATAACACTGTCCAACTCTGATTAAATCCTTATTCTCAACTTCTTCAATGTAAATCTGCTTATGTATCCTTTTAACAATAATAATAATAATAACAATAATAATCATAGAGTAAAATAATCAATGTAATAATAATAATTTCTAAGCTGGAGAGCTGGCGTTGTCCGTAGACACCTCCAAGGTCATGTGGCCACTGGCAGGACTGTATGGAGCGCTGTTACCTTCCCGCCGGAGCAGTACCTATTGATCTACTCACACTCTGGGGGTTGGTGCTCATCTCCATTTCTAAGCCCAAGAGCTGGCGTTGTCCGTAGACACCTCCAAGGTCATGTGGCCACTGGCAGGACTGCATGGAGCGCTGTTACCTTCCCGCCGGAGCGGTACCTATTGATCTACTCACACTCTGGGGGTTGGTGCTCATCTCCATTTCTAAGCCCAAGAGCTGGCGTTGTCCGTAGACACCTCCAAGGTTATGTGGCCACTGGCAGGACTGCATGGAGCGCTGTTACCTTCCCGCCGGAGCGGTACCTATTGATCTACTCACACTCTGGGGGTTGGTGCTCATCTCCATTTCTAAGCCCAAGAGCTGGCGTTGTCCGTAGACACCTCCAAGGTCATGTGGCCACTGGCAGGACTGCATGGAGCGCTGTTACCTTCCCGCCGGAGCGGTACCTATTGATCTACTCACACTCTGGGGGTTGGTGCTCATCTCCATTTCTAAGCCCAAGAGCTGGCGTTGTCCGTAGACACCTCCAAGGTCATGTGGCCACTGGCAGGACTGCATGGAGCGCTGTTACCTTCCCGCCGGAGCAGTACCTATTGATCTACTCACACTCTGGGGGTTGGTGCTCATCTCCATTTCTAAGCCCAAGAGCTGGCGTTGTCCGTATACACCTCCAAGGTTATGTGGCCACTGGCAGGACTGCATGGAGCGCTGTTACCTTCCCGCCGGAGCGGTACCTATTGATCTACTCACATTGGCATGTCCATAGACACCGCCAAGGTCATATGACCGGCATGACTGCATGGAGTGCCGTTACCTTCCCGCCGGAGCAGTACCTATTGATCTACTCACATTGTCATGTTTTCGAACTGCCATGTTGGCAGGAGCTGGGGCTAACAACGGGAGCTCGTTCCACTCCCGGGATTTGAACCTGGGACCTTTTGGTCCCCACCGGAGGCTATATATGTGGATATATATCCATGCATAAACCACATGACACACACACCCATGGCACAACAGAGGTATTTTGCTGCACAACCTAGAAAGCAATGTTAAATATTTCACGTGGTTGTTATGCATTATTTCACAACCGCACTCGGCCATTGACCTACATTGTACAAGGATGCTATTCTGCATGCGGGTGGCCTAGCCTGGGATCCCACCTGCCAATATTGACATGGCAGCAAGAGTGCATTGGAGTTTTGCCATTGCTTTGGCTTCGGAGCCGCATTTCATGGCAACCCGGCTAGACCCAGAAAGGAGACTTGACAACAGGATTGTAGTCATTCATCATCTTCTGAGCTTCACACTTTTTGGGGTCTCTTTACTTCTGGGAGTCAGTTTGTTGCCGATCAATCTCTGCTCACCCCGAGGCTAGAGGTTCATTTGGTGGCATAGGATTGCTGCAACTGTGGGAGGGGAAAAAATGCAGTTATCGACCCAATCTTCATTTTGTGAGCCGAGAGAGGGCATTGGGCGGCTGTATTTTGGATCCCCAGGCCTCTCCGAAAGAGAATTCCCACTGTCAGTCGGTGGCATGGAAATCACATCTATATCTATATACAATAGAGTCTCACTTATCCAACATAAACAGGCCGGCAGAACATTGGATAAGCAAATATGTTGGATAATAAGGAGGCCAGAGCCAGGTCTTCTCCTTATCAGTTTTCCTTCAATTTTGTCAAGGAACTTTCCATGCAATGTTTTGTTGTGCCAGCTGTCAGCTCTCGTTTGTAGTGCGGTTTTCTTGTACTGATTCTGCTCTAGTTTGTAGTGCGATTTTCTTGTACTGGTTTTTTCTCTGCTGTGCTTTGAGGAGTTTCTGATTTTTGACTTCAGTCAAAGCAGGTTCCTCACTTTGCTTTACATCTTCTGCCAGGGCATGTTCTTCTTCTTTGACTGCTTGTTTTACTTGTAAGAGTCCTCTGACCCCTGATCTTCTAGGCAGACATAGCCAGTCCATTAATAATAATAATAATTATTATTATTACTGTTTTATTATCACACAACAAACAAGATAGATATTCTGGATTACGTATCACAAAACCACAAGTCGAACACTTCCCAAGTGTCTAGGACTGTGTGATGTATTTTCGGATGATGTGTGCAGATCCCAGTAGGGTGGCCTTTTGCAGTTGGCAGATCGTAATTTTGTCAATGTCTATTGTTTCCAAATGCCGGCTGAGATCTTTTGGCACGGCACCCAGTGTGCCCATCACCACCGGGACCACCTGCACTGGTTTCTGCCAGAGTCTTTGCAGTTCAATCTTGAGGTCCTGATAGCGGCTGAGTTTTTCCTGTTGTTTTTCATCAATGCGACTGTCACCTGGGATGGCAACATCAATGATCCAAACCTTTTTCTTTCCCACAACTGTGATGTCTGGTGTGTTGTGTTCCAGAACTTTGTCAGTCTGGATTCGGAAGTCCCACAGTATCTTTGCGTGCTCATTTTCCAAGACTTTTGCAGGTTTGTGATCCCACCAGTTCTTTGCTGCTGGGAGGTGGGACTTGAGGCATAAGTTCCAATGGATCATTTGGGCCACATAGTTGTGCCTCTGTTTGTAGTCTGTCTGTGCAATTTTCTTACAGCAGCTGAGGAGATGATCCATGGTTTCGTCGGTTTCCTTGCACAGTCTGCATTTTAGGTCATCAGCTGATTTTTATTATTATTATTATTATTATTATTATTATTATTATTATTATTATCTTTCAGGTGTGCTATAATGGTCTGTTCCTATTTCGCTATAGGATTAGATTAGATGGCCTCTGGGGGTCCCTTCCAGCTTGATAATTCCTTGACTTCTCTGATGGGCTCTGGTGGGACTCGTATCCCAATCTCTCCCCTTTCTCTCCGCAGTTCTACAGACGCGCTTCATCGAAGAGCCCGAGGACCAGACCGTGGTGTCCGGGCAGCGGGTGGTGCTCTCCTGCGTGGTGCTGAACTACTCGGGGATCGTGCAGTGGACCAAGGATGGCCTGGCCCTGGGCATGGGGCAGGGCCTCAAAGGTAGAACAACAGGCCTTTGCGTGTCCTGGTCAGAACAACATTGCCACATCTCCCATCTAGGCTCTAGGATCCGAAACATCAATACACATATACAGTAGAGTCTCACTTATCCAAGCTAAACGGGCCGGCAGAACCTTGGATAAGCGAATATCTTGGATAATAAGGAGGGATTAAGGAAACGCCCATTAAACATCACATTGGGTTATGATCTTACAAATTAAGCACCAAAACTTCATGTTATACAACAAATTTGACAGAAAAAGTAGTTCAATACGCAGTAATGTTATGCTGTAATGACGGTATTTACGGATTTAGCACCAAAATATCACGATATATTGAAAACATTGACTACAAGAATGCCTTGGATAATCCAGAACCTTGGATAAGTGAGACTCTACTGTAGTTCAATACGCAGTAATGTTATGCTGTAATGACTGTATTTACGAATTTAGCACCAAAATATCACGATATATTGAAAACATCGACTACAAAAATGCCTTGGATAATCCAGAAGCTTGGATAAGCGAGTCTTGGATAAGTGAGACTCTACTGTAGTTCAATACGCAGTAATGTTATGTTGTAATGACTGTATTTACGAATTTAGCACCAAAATATCACGATATATTGAAAACATTGACTACAAAAATGCCTTGGATAATCCAGAACCTTGGATAAGCGAGTCTTGGATAAGTGAGACTCTACTGTAGTTCAATACGCAATAATGTTAAGTTGTAATGACTATATTTACACATTTAGCACCAAAATATCACGATATATTGAAAACATTGACTACAAAAATGTCTTGGATAATCCAGAACCTTGGATAAGCGAGTGTTGGATAAGATAGACTCTACTGTAGTTCAGTACGCAATAATGTTAAGTTGTATTGACTTTATTTACACATTTAGCACCAAAATATCACGATATATTGAAAACATTGACTACAAAAATGCCTTGGATAATCCAGAACCTTGGATAAGTGAGACTCTACTGTATTGAGTTGTTTGCAAGTTGGATGTTTGTAACTTGGGTCTACTTGTATACTCACGAGACTAAAATCTTTATGACTTTATGACCCTTTGGCTGCACATGCTGAGCAGTCAGAACATTGGGTTGCTGTGAGTTTTTCGGGCTGTATTGCCATATTCCAGAAGCATTCTCTCCTGATGTTTCACCCACATCTGTGGCAAGCATCCATGGAGGACCTTGAGTGCCCTTTTAATGGGCCAAAGGCGCCACCTACTGGTTGAGGGGGGTAGTTGGACGAGGCCAAAGGAGCCCGGCTCTGTGTGAAGCTACAACTCCCATCATCCCATAGCAGTGAGCCATGGCGGTGAAAGTGGGGTCAAGCTGCATTAATTCAACAGTATAGATGCACTCCCACTTTGACGAACAATACAAAAAATAAAAGCCCGTTAAATCTGTCAGAGGCAGAAATGAAGTAAATGAATTTGTTTCTAAATTCTGGAGCACCAAAGTAGGTCACTAAACCCTTCTGCTAAATGTTGATTTAAGCAAAAAATGCTTGCAAAGCAGTATGCAGATGCATCCGAGAAGTCTGATTATTATTATTATTATTATTATTATTATTATTATTATTATTGTATGACACAGCAAACAAGATAGATATGCTGAATTTTGTATCAGAAAATCACAAGTCGAACACTTCCCAAGTGTCTAGGACTGTGTGATGTATTATTATTATTATTATTATTATTATTATTATTATTATTATTATTGTATGACACAGCAAACAAGATAGATATGCTGGATTTTGTATCACAAAATCACAAGTCGAACACTTCCCAAGTGTCTAGGACTGTGTGATGTATTACTAATAATAATTATAATATTAATATTAATATTCAAAACACAACAAGATGAGTCCACAGCAGACACTCTGCTGGCTGTTGTCTTTGATCACACGTCGGACACTTCCTATTATTATTATTATTATTATTATTATTATTATTATTATTATTGTATGACACAGCAAACAAGATAGACATGCTGGATTTCGTATCACAAAACCACAAGTCTAACACTTCCCAAGTGTCTAGGACTGTGTGATGTATTACTATTATTATTAATAATAATAATAATAATATTTGAAACACAACATGATGAGTCCACAGCAGACACTCTGCTGGCTGTTGTATTGGATCCCATGTCAGACACTATTAATATTATTATTATTATTATTATTATTAACACACAACAAGATGAGTCCATAGCAGACACTCTGCTGGCTGTTGTATTGGATCCCGTGTCGGACACTATTATTATTATTATTATTATTATTATTATTATTATTATTATTATATTACTATTATTATTATTATTATTATTATTATTTGAAACACAATAAGATGAGTCCACAGCAGACACTCTGCTGGCTGTTGTCTTGGATCACACGTCGGACACTTCCCAAGTGTCTAGGGCTATTATTATTATTATTATTATTATTATTTGAAACACAATAAGATGAGTCCACAGCAGACACTCTGCTGGCTGTTGTCTTGGATCACACGTCGGACACTTCCCAAGTGTCTAGGGCTATTATTATTATTATTATTATTATTATTATTATTATTATTATTATTAGAAACACAACAAGATGAGTCCACAGCAGACACTCTGTTGGCTGTTGTATTGATTGACACGTCGGACACTTCCCAGGGGTCTAGGACTGTGTGATATTATTATTATTATTATTATTATTATTATTATTACTATTATTTGAAACACAACAAGATGAGTCCACATCAGACGCTCTGCTGGCTGTTGTCTTGGATCACACATCGGACACTTCCCAAGTGTCTAGGGCTAATATTATATTATTATTATTATTATTATTATTATTATTATTATTATTATTAACACACAACAAGATGAATCCACAGCAGACACTCTGCTGGCTGTTGTATTGGATCCCACGTCGGACACTTCCCATTATTATTATTATTATTATTATTATTATTATTATTATTATTTCTTCTCTGCCTCTCCTTGTGTTTCGACATGGGTTACAGAATAATTAAAACACATAAACATTTTAAAAATGCCACATATGAAAATGTATCTATATCGATCCATTGATAACCTTTTATTAGTCTGAGACAAGGTTGGGGAGTTTGTAGAAGTTTTTAAACAGAGGCTGTTGGGGGGGGGGGGCTTGGATTGTGTCTCCTTGCATGGCAGTGGGTTGGACAGGATGGCCCATTGGATCTCTTTTAACGCTAGGATTCTGTAAATGCAAACAGGTTATGGGCCCAGTTCCAATCAAATATGTATTAAAGCCTTTCCCATGTCCACGCCTCTTTCCTCAGCCTGGCCACGATACCGGATCATCGGGCTGGCGGAACTGGGCCAGTACAACTTGGAGATCGTGGATGCGGAGCTCTCCGACGACGCCTTGTATGAGTGCCAGGCTACAGAAGCCGCCCTGCGGTCCCGGCGGGCGAAGCTGACTGTCCTGAGTAAGTTGCATTTTGACCCATGCTGAAAACGGGCTTCACGTTGCACCCTCTAAGACCACAGCACCGCGCACGAGTCCAAAGTATAAGCAAATAGTTCGTTGTAGAGACACACAAAATATATGAAAAACAGGAATATGGAAAGAAGATGTATAATCCAAAAAAGGGTTATCAGTAGATGATAGTCAGGCAATAATCCATATGCCTCATGCAAATCCCAGGAATAGCCAGAAAGTCACAAGCACAGTAATGTTATGTTGTAATTACTGTATTTATGAATTTAGCACCAAAATATCACGATATATTGAAAACATTGACTACAAAAATGGCTTGGATTATCTAGAGGCTTGGATAAGCGAGGCTTGGATAAGTGAGACTCTACTGTATACATATATACATCTATATATATAAAAGGGTAATGGAATCACGGCACTGGACAAAACAACTAAACTAAAGCCTCACAACCTCGAAAATTGACAGCACAACCTCTCATCCATGCCTCTACGTTCATACAACAAAAATAAAAGAAAAATAAAGTCCTAGCTACAGCAATGCGTGGCCGGGCACAGCTAGTATAGTATATATTTGTATATTTATATATACAAATGCAGTTTTGCACCATATGGTTGAATCAAGGCGTACGCGAAAGGTGTCAGTGGATGAATCTAACTACATATGCATTTTAACACTTTATAATTTGTGTTTTAATAGAGTTTTAATTGGCCTTGGTACTGTTTTATTGTTTATTGATTTTGTTATTGTTTCATTGAATGTGTTTTGGGGCAATGGAATTTGGCCCACTGTTGTAAGCCGCCCTGAGTCCCTATGGGTGAGAAGGGTGGGGTAAAAAATGATGTAAATAAATAAATAAACCTACATGGTTCAATGTCATGGAATCTTGGGATCTGTAGTTCGGAATCTTGGGATCGGAAAGGCCACAGACCCTGTCAAACTACAACTCCCAGCATTCCATAACATCAGAAGGCATGTAGATTCCTTCCTAGCGAAGTGAGATAAGGATAGTTGTAATCTTCCCTGCTTGGAACCAATTCCACCATGACCTAGATAATAAAGTTCAGACTAAAACCCGAAACGGATTAACTGATAGGCGCACATGCAGCACCGCAATCAGATCCCGACCTTGGGGCTTATTTCTCCTCTCGCTTTCGGGAGTGCTGACTCAGGATCCGGCGTCGTCCTTGCTGTCGAAGATAAAATCCATCCTATTTTGTCCCATTGATTGTATCGCTACCCCCGCCCCCACTCCCCCAATCTGACTTTAATTCCTTCATATATATTCATGGCTGGAGCTGCAATCCCTGCCGGGCCTTCGCTTGGTGTTTTGCCCGGGTTTTTGCTCCTTTAAAATCGCTTGGGGAATTAGGTCCTTGTGTCGAAATGGGGCAGAGGGACTTACTGTATATACTCGAGTATAAGCCGACCCGAATATAAGCCGAGGCACCTAATTTTTACTACAAAAAAACTTTGAAAAATTATTGACTCGAGTGTAAGACGAAGGTGGGAAATGCAGCAGCTACGGGTCAATTTCAAAAATAAAATTTGATAATAAATTAATAAAATTGCATTATTTGAGGCATCGGTAGGCATCGGTAGGGCTGAAAAAGCTCCGCTCGGCTTATATTCAAGTGAGGGTCCTGGCCGGCTTCTATTCAAGTCGGCTTATACTTGAGTATATAGGTATTCAGAGTTGGACAGTCTTATCTTATTCAAGTCTTACTATTCTCTTAAATTACAGTTTTATATAAATATTCAAAAACATTTAACCTACTGATGCCTCAAATAATACAATTTTATTAATATCTATTTTTATTTTTAAATTTGACACGTAGCTGCTGCATTTCCCACCCTCTTCTTATACTCGAGTCAATACGTTTTCCCAGTTTTTCTGGTAAAATTAGGTGCCTCGGCTTATATTCGGGTCGGCTTATACTCGAGTATGTACGGTAAACCTTATCTGCCTAGTTTCCAACAGACCTCACGACTTCTGAGGATGCCTGCCATAGATGTGGGAGAAACATCAGGAGAAAATGCTTCTGGGACATGGCCAGACAGCCTGGAAAACTTACAGCAACCTCTGAGGATGCCTGCCATAGATGTGGGAGAAACGTCAGGAGAGAATGCTTCTGGAACATGGCCGGACAGCCTGGAAAACTCACAGCAACCTCTGATGTGGGAGAAATGTCAGGAGAGAATGCTTCTGGAACATGGCCAGACAGCCTGGAAAACTCACAGCAACCTCTGAGGAGGCCTGCCATAGATGTGGGAGAAACGTCAGGAGAGAATGCTTCTGGAACATGGCCAGACAGCCTGGAAAACTCACAGCAACCTCTGAGGATGCCTGCCGTAGATGTGGGAGAAACGTCAGGAGAGAATGCTTCTGGAACATGGCCAGACAGCCTGGAAAACTCACAGCAAGCTCTGAGGATGCCTGCCATAGATGTGGGTGAAACATCAGGGGAGAATGCTTCTGGAACATGGCTGGACAGCCTGGAAAACTCACAACAACCTCAGAGGATGCCTGCCATAGATGTGGGCGAAACGTCAGGAGAGAATGCTTCTGGAACATGGCCAGACAGCCTGGAAAACTCACAGCAACCCAGTGATTCTGACCATGAAAGCTTTCGACAACAATCAATATCGTTGTAGATTGATTGATAGGTGGATCGATCTCTTCTGTGACGATGCCTGCCGTAGATGTGGGAGAAATGTCAGGAGAGAATGCTTCTGGAACATGGCCGGACAGCCTGGAAAACTCACTGCAAACTCTGAGGATCCCTGCCATAGATGTGGGTGAAACGTCAGGAGAGAATGCTTCTGGAACATGGCCAGACAGCCTGGAAAACTCACAGCAACCCAGTGATTCTGACCATGAAAGCTTTCGACAACAATCAATATCGTTGTAGATTGATTGATAGGTGGATCGATCTCTTCTCGGTCTTCCTCCTTCTGATCCTGAACAAACTCTCCGTCTTTCCTCTTGTTTTTTCATCCTTTTTTCCTTATTTTGGTGAGAAAACAAAGGAAAGGCACCTGAATCAGTCCTGCTATTTGCCATATTCTCAAGAACCTGTCGAGAACAGACGGAAGCAGTGGAAGGAAAGACGGAGGAAGAGCGGCAGGCAGGCACGTCGTTTCCTCTCCTGCCCTTTGACAGCCGTCTTGCATTTTCCCAAAAAAGGAAGGAAGGAAGGAAAGAAGGAGACCTTGAGGGAGGCTCACGCGTTCTCCCTCTTGTCAACCTCATCAGAGATCCTTTCTCTCGGCTTGAAGGATCATCAATATTTCACACCCGGGTTTTAAGATATCTATATACGTCTCTAGCAGCACGCAAGGTTCGCTCTCTCTCTCTCTCTCTCTCTCTCACTCCTTGCTCATTTATGCAGAACAATTTCCCCTTTTTTGCCGGTGGAAATCAGACAAGAACAACCGAAAAAAGAGAGCGTGTCTCCCCGTCTCGCATTAAAAGTCTCCTCATCCAGAGAAGGAGAAAAAAAGAGAGAGACGGGTTATGCATATTTCATCGGAGAGAATCCCGAACTGCCTCTTAAAGAGATGCTTTTAACCAGTCGGACGTCGGGCGGGATTCGAGGCAGGCATGGATTGATCCCCTTTTTTAAATGTCTTTATTATTTATTTCCATCATTTCTATCCCGCCCTTCTCACCCGAAGGGACTCAGGGCGGCTTACAAAACTTGGCAGAATTCGATGCCAATACACAACGATACAAAAGAATAAAACATAAGCAGTTAAAGACAGATTTAAAACAACACAAAACACTTGAGCCATTCATCCACAAAACCTTGTACATAAACCTTAGTCCAGACCGAGTTGAAGCCAACAAAACTTACCGTATATATGACCCAAGCAAAAGAGGAGGGCGAATGTGGTCCCTATCTTCAAGAAGGGAAAAAAGAACGACCCAAACAATTACCGTCCGTCCGGTCAGCCTCACATCGATACCAGGCAAGATTCTGGAAAAGATCATCAAGGAAGTGGTCTGCAAACACTTAGAAACAAATGCGGTCATTGCTAATAGTCAACACGGATTTACCAAAAACAAGTCATGCCAGACTCATCTGATCTCTTTTTTCGATAGAGTTACGAGTTGGGTCGATACAGGGAATGCTGTGGATGTAGCGTACCTGGATTTCAGTAAGGCCTTCGACAAAGTCCCCCACGACCTTCTGGCAAACAAACTAGTAAAATGTGGGCTAGACAAAACTACGGTGAGGTGGATCTGTAATTGGCTAAGTGAACGAACCCAAAGGGTGCTCACCAATGCGTCGTCTTCATCATGGAAAGAAGTGACAAGTGGAGTGCCACAAGCAGGGCTCCGTCCTGGGCCCGGTTCTGTTCAACATCTTTATTAACGACTTAGACGAAGGGTTAGAAGGCACGATCATCAAGTTTGCAGATGACACCAAACTCGGAGGGATAGCTAACACTCCAGAAGACAGGAGCAGAATTCAAAACGATCTTGACAGACTAGAGAGATGGGCCGAAACTAACAAAATGAAGTTCAACAGGGACAAATGCAAGATACTTCACTTCGGCAGAAAAAATGGAAATCAAAGATACAGAATGGGGGACGCCTGGCTTGACAGCAGTGTGTGCGAAAAAGATCTTGGAGTCCTCGTGGGGAACAAGTTAAACATGAGCCAACAATGTGATGCGGCAGCTAAAAAAGCCAATGGGATTTTGGCCTGCATCAATAGGGGAATAACGTCTAGATCCAGGGAAGTCATGCTCCCCCTCTATTCTGCCTTGGTCAGACCACACCTGGAATCACACTGTGTCCAGTTTTGGGCACCGCAGATGAAGGGAGATGCTGACAAGCTGGAAAGCGTCCAGAGGAGGGCAACTAAAATGATTAAGGGTCTGGAGAACAAGCCCTATGAGGAGAGGCTTAAAGAGCTGGGCATGTTTAGCCTGCAGAAGAGAAGGCTGAGAGGAGACATGATGAGAGCCAGGTACAAATACGTGAGGGGAAGTCATAGGGAGGAGGGAGGGAGCTTATTTTCTGCTGCCCTGCAGACTAGGACACGGAACAATGGCTTCAAACTACAGGAAAGGAGATTCCACCTGAACATCAGGAAGAACTTCCTCACTGTGAGAAGGGCTGTTCGGCAGTGGAACTCTCTCCCCGGGGCCGTGGTGGAGGCTCCTTCTTTGGAGGCTTTTAAGCAGAGGCTGGATGGCCATCTGTCGGGGGTGCTTTGAATGCAATTTCCTGCTTCTTAGCGGGGGGTTGGACTAGATGGCCCTTGAGGTCTCTTCCAACTCTACTATTCTATGATTCTATGATTCTATGAAATATAAGCCGAGGCACCTAATTTTACCACAAGAAAACTGGGAAAACATTGACTCCAGTATAAGCCGAGATACCAATAAAATTACCTTAATTGAGACAACAGTAGAATTTAAGGAGAAATTAAGGAAGAAAGAAAAGGCAAAGTACCTTGAGGAAACTGCCGAGAAGTCATTTTTATATTCACTTTTTAAAATCTCTTTATATATATATATATATATATATATATATATATATGTATATACATACATACATTTCCTTCCTTTCTTCTCTTAACCTTTTCTCTCCTTTTCTTTTTCACCCAATTTGGGATTTTGCTTTTTATTATTCTGTTAAAACTAATAAAGATTATTTTATAAATAATAATAATAATAATAATAATAATAATAATAATAATAATAATAATACAATTACTAACCAATCGTGTGTTGATAAATCACCTCCTTCTCCTCCCGTTGCCACTTGGGCTCCTTTTCTCTCCCTTGGGCTTCTCCTTCCTCCCTTTCTTAGGCTGTAAATTGTAAATTTTTGTGTCTTTTAGAGTTTATTGAAAAACCGTGAAAAAGCAAATCCGCGAAATGTGAACTGCAAAGTAGTGAGGGAACACTGAATCCAATTCAATTACAAGCTGAACATGAGTCAAGAGTGTGATGCGGCAACTAAAAAGTCCAGTGCGATTCTAGGCTGCTTGAATAGGAGGGAAGTCATTGTCCCCTTCTGTTCTGTCCAGAGAAGGGCCACCGAAATGGTCAAACATCTGAAAGCCAAGCCCTCTGAGTTCAGATGGAAAGAAAATGAGGACCCAAGTGTTTCAATTTAGAGATGTTTAACATTACGATGTTTAAAAGCAGGTTCTGATTCTGATGCTCCCTGTTGCTTTCTTGCAGTCCCTCCGGAAGACCCCGTGATCGACGGAGCCCCCGAGATCCTCTTGCGGGCAGGGACGCCCCATAACCTCACGTGTCGGGCTCGCAACGCCAAACCCGCGGCCACCATCGCCTGGTTCCGGGATGGGATGCAGCTGACCGAAGCCGTGACCGTCACGGTACGAGAACCAAAGGGTCGTGTTGGCCGTGCCTTTCTTTTTTTTCTTTTTTTTTTAATTTAAATTTTTATTCAAATTTTCTTTCGTGCACATACATTAAAAATAATGGGAAAGGTGAAAGTTGTTACCAGGTGAGAGTATAGCGGAATCAGTAGTAGCGTCCAGTTAACACCATGTGCAAAAGACTCAGACCAGGCAGAGGAATTGAAATGAACAAAGGAAACTTTACTCTTGCTTGTTGAGTTGAAATATAAAACAGTTCTGCAATCATACAATGTCCATGTAGTTGCATAAGATCAACAACCAATCAATCAGCATTCAATATATACAGCATAGCATATTCAAAACTACTACTTGACCGTAGCTAGAGAGCCCTGTCTTTTTCTGTGCTCTCTCTTGAAGCTCAAATTCCAACTGACATTCTCAGCCACCTGCCATCAAACAGATACATCGTTTTAGGCGTGGCCTTGCCTCTGCAAAAAGAGCTCAGCTCCCTTTTTGCAGAGAAAGCAAGCAACTTTGCAAGGATTTCTTTGCAAGGATTTCTTTACACACACACAGAAATTTGGCGCAATAAAAGTTAGGAGAAAAGAAAAGGAAAATATAAATAAAATACTGTAGGAATGTGTGATGTATTTTCGGATGATGCACGCAGATCCCAGCAGGCTGGCCTTTTGCAGTTGGCAGATCGTAATTTTATTATTATTATTATTATTATTATTATTTTATTATGACACAGCAAACAAGACAGATATGCTGGATGTCGTATCACAAAATCACAAGTCAAACACTTCCCAAGTGTCTAGGACTGTGTGATGTATTTTCGGATGATGCGTGCAGATCCCAGCAGCGTGGCCTTTTGCAGTTGGCAGATCGTAATATTATTATTATTATTATTATTATTATTATTATTATTATTATTATTATTTTATTATGACACAGCAAACAAGACAGATATGCTGGATGTTGTATCACAAAATCACAAATCGGACACTTCCCAAGTGTCTAGGACTGTATGATGTATTTTCGGATGATGCACGCAGATCCCAGTAGGGTGGCCTATTGCAGTTGGCAAAATTATTATTATTATTATTATTATTATTATTATTATTATTATTATTATTATTATTATTATGTACCGTATATACTCGGTAGATAAGATGAGTTTTTCAACCCGCTGGCAATATAGGATATATTTCTCTCTTACCCTCCCTTTTCAGTGTGTTTTCCAAAGCCTCCCTTGCTCTTAACCAAGGGAATGTTTTGAAAAGGGAAAGAGGCCCTTGCAAGTCAGCAAGGAGAAATATATATATATCCATTAATCTTATAAAAGCATTTCCCCCTGAAATATTTGTTAAACTCTCCTACAGATATATAGGCATTAACTCCCTGCATGCATTTGCAATCCCTATGTAATATAAGTCCACCAGGACCCTCACCTGAGTATAAGACGAGGGGAGCTTTTTCAGTCCTAAAAAAGGGCTGAAAAACTAGGCTTATACTTGAGTATATACAGTAATTTTTCCTGGAGTTTCCTTCCAGAAATGACTGTTTTGTTTTATTTTGTTTTTCCACAGGAAGTGTTGCCTGATGGCAAGAGGGAGACAACCACAAGCCAGCTGCCCATCAACCCCACCGATCTGGACATCGGAAGGGTGTACGTTTGCCGGTGCACCAATGAGGCCGTCCCTGCCGGCAAGGAGACCTCCATCAAGCTCAATGTTCACCGTGAGTGTGGGAGAACATCCCGCTTCTTGGCCTACCGCCCAGTTTCCAGAAAAAATATGACTCAGTGCCCCCTGGAAAGGGGGGGCGTGGCTTAGGGGGGCGTGGCTCCTGCTCAAGAGGGCGGGGCTGAGCCTCTCCCCTAGTCCAAGATGCAGGGCTGGGAGGGGAGGTGGGCGGGGCCATAAACGGGCGGCCAGGACTGGGGTGGGCGGAGTTATGAGCTCTGAGGCAGGGCTGAGCTTCTATCCCTGTCCTGCGGCGCCTGCCAGGACACAGGGGGCGGGGCTAGAGGAGGGGGCGGGGCCTCTTCCCAAGTGCCTGACGGGCCTGAACATCTATACCCCGCCCCCGTGTTCTAACAAGCACCTCAGGGGAGGTATATAGAGGCTCAGCCCTGTCTCGCGCTCTTGGGAAGAGGCCCCGCCCCCACCCCTAGCCCCGCCCTTTAGTCCTAAAAGGCCTCTCAGGAGAGGTATAGAGGCTCAGCCCTGTCTCGGGCTCTTGGAAGGAGGCCCCGCCCCCTTCCCTAGCTCCGCCCTCTGTGTCCCCACAAGCGCCTCAGGGGAGGTATAGAGGCTCAGCCCTGTCTCATGCTCTTGGGAAGAGGCCCCGCCCCCACCCAAGCCCCACCCTTTAGTCCTAAAAGGCCTCTCAGGAGACGTATAGAGGCTCAGCCCTGTCTCGGGCTCTTGGAAGGAGGCCCCGCCCCTTTCCCTAGCTCCGCCCTCTGTGTCCCAATAAGCGCCTCAGGAGAGGTATAGATGCTCAGCCCTGTCTCAAGCTCTTGGGAGGAAGCCACGCCCACTCCTCTAGCTCCGCCCCCTGTGTCCTAACAGGTGCCTCAGGTGCTCAGCCCTGTCTCCGGCGCTTGGGAAGAGGCCCCGCCCCTCCCCTGGCCCCGCCCCCGTGTCCTAATAGGTGCCATCACCGCCCCCCTGGATCACTGCAGCGCCCACCAGGGGGCGGTAGCACCCACTTTGGGAATCACTGTTAAAGGATCGGGCAAGGTGAGGAAGGAAATAACCTCAGTGGCTTAGCACTTGGAAGTGGGAGTTTTCACGCTCACAGATCCTCGTTCGTCCCTGTTCTATGGCGAATAACGTTTTCCTTCCGTGCGGCAGACCCTCCAACTGTGACGCTGTCCATCCAGCCCCAGACGGTGCAGGAAGGAGAGCGTGTCACCTTCACCTGCTTAGCCACCGCCAACCCAGAGATCAAGGGCTACAGGTAAGTCTGTTGGGGATGTTTCCTGCAACTAAGGCTCAACATGGATTTCCGCGGTTGCAAGAATAAACCATTTGTGGTCTTCCTAATATCGGAGCGAAACTTCCAGGAGTTCCTTCTGCAGTAGACACTGATGGTTTGACTTTTTGTCAGATTTGATCATTCATGGATTTCATTAAGATGCTCTTTCTAGGAATCTCTAGGTCATCTAGTGCAACTCTTATGGCCAACATCCTCCAGATGTTGACTATAGTCACGCCTGATGACATAGAGAATATTAGAGGAAATACATGTAGATCCTCCAGTGCGATTCTAGGGTCAGTTTTAATTTTAAGTTCACCATCAAATCAAGTGAGTAGACCTGAGAGAACACCTAGCGAGGAGCTCTTGAATAAAAATAATAAGCATCATTCCTCTAATTCCAGCAATTGCTGACTTCTGCAGAACAGAAACATTTGGAGATGTGTCCCATTCTCCACTGGATGTAAAGCATTGGAGGTCCAGGGATGGTCCACCTTCCATCCTTGAAGTCCAGGATAAACAGAGAGTCACAAACAGTCCACTTCCAACCAATGCATATCAACAAAACATAGTTCGAAGGCTACGAGTGCCACGTCTATTGATCAGTATCATTATCTCCTCCTCTTCTCTCTCTATCTTCTCGCCAGGTGGGCCAAGGGAGGGCTGATCATTGAGGACGCCAGAGAGAGCCGTTACGAGACCCAGGTGGACTACACCTTCTTCACGGAGCCAGTCTCCTGTGAGGTCCACAACGACGTGGGCAGCACCAACGTCAGCACACTGGTGGACGTCCATTGTGAGTGAGCTACTGGGCAAAATGGGCTGGTCAATGGGAGGGTATGGGGTTGGCTGCAATGCTCACCTGGATGCTCGAAAAGGGCCGAAATGAGAGACTGGAGACAGCTGGAGAGCCCTTTTCATGGTGGCTCACTATGTTAGTCACGTAACTACTGTATATACTTGGGTATAAGCTGAATATAAGCCGAGGCACCTATTTTTACCAGAAAAAACGGGGGAAACTTATTAAATGTAAGCCGAGGGTGGAAAATGCAGCAGCTACGGGTCAATTTCAAAATAAAAATAGATCCCAATGAAATCCCTGCAATATTTGCAAGCCCTATGTTCATATCTATCTATCTAGACATCTTTCTCTATATAGATAATTATATCTGTATAGGATTTGCAAAGACTTGCAAACTTTTGAGGTGAAAATTCATATATAAATAATGTATACACATAGATACAGATATACAGGTACATGGAAATCTCTAGCTATCTATATGTATATAGGATTTGCAAAGACTTGCAAATATATGAGGGAGGAATTCATATATAAAATCAATGTAGGTAGGTAGATAGATAGATAGATAGATAGATAGATAGATTTTTTATTTTATTTCGTGTCAAAAGCATTGCATAGATAGATAGATAGATAGATAGATAGATAGATAGATAGATAGATAGATAGATAGATACAAATATAAAGGTACATAGGGATTGCAAACGCTTGCCTATGTAGCTGTAGCAGAGATTAACAAATATTTCAGGGGAAAATGCTTTTATAAGATTAATGGGTGTGTGTGTATATATATATATTCTTCTTCCTGACTTGCAAGGGTTTCTTTTCCTTTTCAAAACATTCCCTTGGTTAAGAGCGTGGGAGGCTTTGGAAAAGTAAACACTGATAAGGGAGGGTAAGATGAGAGAGAAATAGATCATATCTTGCAAGCAATAGGATCCAGGCTCAGATTAATGGGGGTGTGTGTATATATATATATGTGTGTGTGTGTGTGTGTGTGTGTGTGTGTGTGTGTGTGTGTGTGTGTGTGTATATATATACATACATACACACACACACACACACACACACACACCAGGGGTCCCCAAACTAAGGCCCGGGGGCCGGATGCGGCCCTCCAAGGTCATTTACCTGGCCCCCGCCCTCAGTTTTATAATATAATATTTAATATCATTTTAAATAATATAATATATTGTATATACATATAATATTGACAATAATATTATAATATTATAAAATATAATACTAATAATACCATATAATAATATTAATTATATGATATATATTACATATAATATTACAGTATAGTGGTATAATTCAATATAGTAATATATAATGCTAATATTGTGCTATGCTAATAATATAATATATTGTATGTACATACAGCTGCTCTGAGTCCCCTTCGGGGTGAGAAGGGCGGGATATAAATGTAGTAAGTAAATAAATAAATAAATAATTTTAGACTTAGGCTCGCGCAAAGTCTGAAATGACTTGAAGGCACACAACAACAACAACAACAATCCTAATTAACTTGACTATCTCATTGGCCAGAAGCAGGCCCACACTTCCCATTGAAATCCTGATAGGTTTATGTTCGTTACAATTGTTTTCATTGTTGTTGTTGTTTTGCACTACAAATAAGACATGTGCAGTGTGCATAGAAATTTGTTTGTTTTTTCCCCTCCAAATGATAATTCGGCCCCTCCACAGCCTGAAGGATTGTGAACCAGCCCTCTGCTTTAAAAGTTTGAGGACACCTGATATATACACACACACACACACTTCTTCCTGACTTGCAAGGGCCTCTTTCCCTTTTCAAAACATTCCCTTGGTTAAGAGCGAGGGAGGCTTTGGAAAAGTAAACACTGAGAAGGGAGAGTAAGATGAGAGATAAATATATCGTATATTGCAAGCAGTGGTCTCCAGGCTCCGCTGCCGGCTTGACCTTGACCCGATTATAAGCCGGGGGAGGCTTTGTCAGCTCATATCTTCGAGTATATATGGTAATTACAGTTAATGACAGTAATTGGAGCTCATCCTTTACTTTGGCCAGTCGAGCCCTAAAATCTCTGTTTGTTTACATTCTCTTTACCCCACCAGGAACGAGTTAAGAGATAATGGCACTCCTTGCATTGTGGTTTTGGGTCATTTGGGGCAATTCTGGGGGTCGATAGAAGGCATTCTCTTTATTCAAGGAATTCCTACGTGAGCAATGCATCCGAAGATCCGGAACCGAAGTTTTTCCTCGGTCACGGGGGAACTTGTCTCACCCAGACGACCCATTCTCTCTCTCCGCTCTCTTTCTCGCCCAGTCGCACCTCGCATCGTGGTGGATCCAAAGCCCATGACCACCGACATCGGCTCGGACGTGACGCTGACCTGCGTGTGGGTGGGCAACCCGCCCCTGACCCTCACCTGGACCAAAAAGGAATCCAACATGGTCAGTCTGCCCTCTTGGCTTGCATGTTGCCTTCTTCGTTGAGGCCGTTGGCTCATTCTCAAAGAATATATACTGTATATACTCAAGTATAAGCCAAAATTTTCAGCCTTTTTTTCGGACTGAAAAAGCCCCCCTCGGCTTATACTCGAGTATATATGGTACATTTATTATTTTTCTCTATTTTTATTGGTATTATTACATTTATTATTTTACTGTATTATTATCGTTTCTATTACATTTATTCTACTCTATTTTATTATTAATACAGTGGAGTCTCACTTATCCAAGCTAAACGGGCCGGCAGAAGCTTGGATAAGCGAATATCTTGGATAATAAGGAGGGATTAAGGAAAAGCCTATTAAACATCAAATTAGGTTATAATTTTACAAATGAAGCACCAAAACATCATGTTATACAACAAATTTGACAGAAAAAGTAGTTCAATACACAGTAATGTTATGTTGTAATTACTGTATTTACGAATTTAGTACCAAAATATCATGATGTATTGAAAACATTGACTACAAAAATGGCTTGGATAATCCAGAAGCTTGGATAAGCAAGGCTTGGATAAGTTATTATTATTGTTATTACATTTATTAATACATAGAATCATAGAATCATAGATTCTATGATTCTATGTATTAATAAATGTAATAACAATAATAATATCAGAGCGAAATAATAAATGTATTACAGTAGAGTCTCACTTATCCAAGCCTTGCTTATCCAAGCTTCTGGATTATCCAAGCCATTTTTGTAGTCAATGTTTTCAATACATCATGATATTTTGGTACTAAATTCGTAAATACAGTAATTACAACATAACATTACTGTGTATTGAACTACTTTTTCTGTCAAATTTGTTGTATAACATGATGTTTTGGTGCTTAATTTGTCATTTATCATTTTACTCATTTATCATTTTATCATTTTACTCTGATATTATTGTTATTGCATTTCTTATTTTACTCTTATTATTATTATTAGGATACATAAGAGCATTTACATTGAAGAAGATGAGAAGAGTGATTTAATCAGAGTTGGAGAGTCTTACCTTAAATTAGAGTTTTATGTAAATATTCAAAAACATTTAACCTACCAATGCCTCAATTAATGTAATTTTATTGGTATCTATTTTCGTTTCTGAAATTTACTTCTCGGCTTATACTTGAGTCAATGTTTTCCCAGCTTTATTGTGGTAAAATTAGGTGCCTTGGCTTATATCTGGGTCGGCTTATATTTGAGTATATACAGTAGCTCTCCTGCTGCCTAGAGCATCTTCACAACAACCCTGTGAGGTAGCCAAAATGGAACATAACAACAACAATAAAACAATGTGGAAAAGCTGACACAATATGCTATATAGTTGTATAATCTATATATATAAAAGAGTGATGGCATCACGGCGACCCACAAAACAACAAAACTACAGGCCCCCCAACTTCGAAATTTGACAACACAACCCATCATCAACGCCTCTAGGTTGATACAACAAAAAGAAAAGAAAAATAAAGTCCTAATTAGAGAGAGAGGAATAATTGCTTTTATCCAATTGCTGCCAGTTAGAAGGCTAAGCTCCTCCAACTTGGTCTCCTAGCAACCCAATAAAAAATAATAAAAACACTGAAAAAATAATACAATAAAATACTATAATAACAGAAAATAACTAAAAATAATACAAGAAAATAATAAAATATAATAAATAAAAATATAACTTACAATAAAATTAATTTAAAAAATGCAAATAACGTCAAATAAAAATTACACAACAGTTTTTAACCAATACCACCACCACTTTGCCACAGCAACGCGTGGCCGGGCACAGCTATTGTATGTATATATACTTGTAAACCGCCCTGAGTCCCCTTCGGGGTGAGAAGGGCGGTATATAAATGTCGCAAATAAAATAATAATAAATAAAATAAATAAATATGAGGATAATAAGTATATACTTTATACTTTATATATATAAATAATCTTTAAAGATTGCACTGCAAAGACTCTGGCATAAGCCAGTCAAGGTGGTCCAAGTGGTGATGGGCACACTGGGTGCACTGCCCAAAGACCTTGGCCAGCACTTAAAAACAATTGATGCTGATAAAATTACCATCTGTCAGCTGCAAAAGGCCACCCTCCTTGGATCTGCATCATCATTATTATTATTATTATTATTATAAAATGTAGAGCTCCCAGGTCCCTGTCCAACACACCAAGAGCAGATGAGGCTCTCATTCCCAGTCGGGGTTTTAGTCCGAACTTTAAAGTCTGTCTCCAGACAAGCTACCCAATGGGAACCTTTTGTCTTCCCCAAAATAAGGTTAAGCACCTTGGATAGCTCCCCTGCGAGATAGTATTCTTTTACGAGGTTAGGTTCGGGATGCCGCTCTGGTTGAGGAAAGGGATGCAGGCATCACCCCTACCCCAGACCCACATCCATCTTTTCCAACTCTTTCTTCTCTCCAGGTCCTCAGCAACAGCCACCAGCTGTATCTCAAGTCCGTGACGCAGGCGGATGCCGGGCAATACGTCTGCAAGGCCATCGTCCCCCGAATCGGGGTGGGAGAGCGCGAGGTGGCCCTCACCGTCAACGGTGAGTCGTGGCGAATTTATTCATTTATTTATTTATTGACAGTATTTATATCCCGCCCTTCTTTCTCACCCCGAAGGGGACTCAGGGTGGATTACAATCTATATATATAAAAGAGTGATGGCATCACGGCGACCCACAAAACAACAAAACTACAGGCCCCCCAACCTCAAAATCTGACAACACAACCCATCATCCATGCCTCTAGGTTGATACGACAAAAAGAAAAGAAAAATAAAGTCCTAATTAGAGAGAGAGGAATAATTGCTTTTATCCAACTGCTGCCAGTTAGAAGGCTAAGCTCCTCCAACTTGGTCTCCTAGCAACCCAATAAAAAATAATAAAAAACACTAAAAAATAATTAAAAACACTAAAAGATTAATACAATAAAATACTATAATAACAGAAAATATCTAAAAAATAATACAAGAAAATAATAAAATATAATAAATAAAAAGATAACTTACAATAAAAGATTAATACAATAAAATACTATAATAACAGAAAATAACTAAAAATAATACAAGAAAATAATAAAATATAATAAATAAAAAGAAAACTTACAATAAAATTAATTAAAAAATACAAATAACGTCAAATAAAAATTACACAACAATTTTTAACCAATACTACCACCACTCTGCCACAGCAACGCGTGGCCGGGCACAGCTAGTGAACACATATATGGCAAACATTCAATGCCAACAGACAAACAACATACATTAGACCAGGGGTCCCCAAACTAAGGCCCGGGGGCCGGATGCGGCCCTCCGAGGTCATTGACCTGGCCCCCGCCCTCAGTTTTATAATATAATATATTGTATATACATATAATATTGATAATAATATTATAATGTAATACAATGTAACACTAATAATAATACCATATAATAATATTAATTATATGTTCTATATTACATATAATATTACTAATAATATTACAGTATAGTGGCATAGTTCAATATAGTAATATATAATGCTAATATTGTGCTATGCTAATAGTATAATATATTGTATGTACATATAATATTGATAATAATATTATAATGTAATACAATGTAACACTAATAATAATACCATATAATAATATTAATTATATGTTCTATATTACATATAATATTACTAATAATATTACAGTATAGTGGCATAGTTCAATATAGTAATATATAATGCTAATATTGTGCTATGCTAATAGTATAATATATTGTATGTACATATAATATTGATAATAATATTATAATGTAATACAATGTAACACTAATAATAATACCATATAATAATATTAATTATATGTTCTATATTACATATAATATTACTGATAATATTACAGTATAGGTGCATAGTTCAATATAGTAATATATCATGCTAATATTGTGCTATGCTAATAATATAATATATTGTATATACATATAATATTGATAATAATATTATAATGTAATACAATGTAACACTAATAATAATACCATATAATAATATTAATTATATGTTCTATATTACATATAATATTACTAATAATATTACAGTATAGGTGCATAGTTCAATATAGTAATATATCATGCTAATATTGTGCTATGCTAATAATATAATATATTGTATGTACCTATAATTTGTAAGCCACTCTGAGTCCCCTTTGGGGTCAGAAGGGTGTGATACAAGTGTAGTAAATAAATGCAGTAAATAAATAAATAATAAATAAATAAATTTTAGACTTAGGCTCGCCCAAAGTCTGAAATGACTTGAAGGCACACAACAACAACAACAACAACAATCCTAATTAACTTGACTATTTCATTGGCCAGAAGCAGGACCACACTTCCCATTGAAATCCTGATCAATGTATGTTGGTTAAAATTGTTTTTATTTTTAAATATTGTATTGTTCTTTCATTGTTGTTGTTGTTGTTGTTTTTGCACTACAAATAAGACATATGCAGTGTGCATTGGAATTTGTTTGTTTGTTTTTTTCAAATGATAATCTGGCCCCTCAACAGTCTGAAGGATTGTGGACCGGCCCTCGGCTTAAAAAGTTTGGGGACCCCTGCATTAGACAGACTCAGAGGCTGCCAGGAAAATGGTACATATATACATATGTGGTGGTCCTGTAAATATATTCAAAAATTTTGGGAGAACGTTTTTAAAGAAATAAAGGGAATCACCAAAACAGAAATAATAGGAACGCCTGAAATAGCACTGTTGTCATTTATGGATAATATTCAAGTATCAAAAGAGTTTAAGGAACTAATCGCCAATTTGCTAACAGCAGCAAGATTGTTAATAGCCAAAAAATGGAAAGGAAGAGAGGAGTGCCAATTGGAAAAATGGTATAAGGAGATTTGGGATATTGCGATAAATGATAAATTGACATGTAAGATTAAAATTAAAAGAGGGATATTAAAAAAGGATGATTTGGGGAAGATATGGGGAAAATTTATAGAGTTTGTATATGTAGATGGTAAGGGGAAAAAAACTGTAAAAGAAACAATTGAATTTTGGAAATAAATATTGTAATTGGCTGGTCTGGGGTGAAGGGATACCACTAGGTGAGGGGTAATAAAAGGTAAATAATATGAGTATGTAATATAGAGAGTGAAAATACTATATGAGCTTGATATACATAACTCTATTGCAAATTTGTTTAAGAATGTATAAGTTTTAAGTATAAATAAATAAAATTTAAAAAAAAATAGACAGACTCAGAGGCATTTTTTTTAAAACATTTTTCCAGCTTCACGATTCCGGCCACAGGGGGAGCTGTTGCTTCACCGTCCAGAAGTGGCTGTACTTCCTCATTCCTTTCCTCGTGTTTTGCTGGCAGTTTTTTATGGTGTTATAAATTAGTTAAATTATCCTCCCGCATAAAGCGTCCCTAAATTTCCCTAATTGACAGGGGCAACTGTCTTTCGGGGCTGCATAGGTCAACAGCAAGCCGGGGCTACTAATGGTCGGAGGCTTAACCCGACCCGGGCTTCGAACTCATGACCTCTCGGTCAGTAGTGATTTATAGCAGCTGGTTACTAGCCAGCTGCGCCACAGCCCGGACCAAACTGTCCCGGACCAAACTGTGCCAATCCTAATCCGACTCAGAGCCGAATATTGCCCTCCAAACTGGCCAGGAAACACACAACCAAGGCCTTGGAGAGCATCCTTGTGTCATCTCATGTCTCCTTGGGCTTTGGAGTTTTCCTCCCGACATCAAATTTACCCCTGGCAGATTCCCCGCGGCTCCTGTTTGTCGCGAGAAACCCTGCTAAACATCTGAAGAAAAGAACGAAAGGGATGATGAATCGGAATCCCGCTCCCCCGCGGGGTCTTTGAGCAGCGGGAGCCGATCGGAGGATTTTGAATCTCCTTAAGCTCTTCCTAACAGGCAGCGTCGTTCTAATCCTCATTAACAACGCCGGGTTTTGTCTTCTTAATGTCTCAAATGGCGGGATTGGTTTCTTTCAGCCGCGGCAGGTGGGAATGGCCGGTGCACAACTTGGGCTGGAAGTCATTCCTTCCCATAAGGTTCACTGTTCTCCATTGCTCTTGGTTTGCAAAATACAGTAGAGCAGGGGTCCCCAAACTTTTAAAGCCGAGGGCCGGTCCACAATCCTTCAGACCAGGGGTCCCCAAACTAAGGCCCGGGGGCCACATGCGGCCCATCAAAGCCATTTATCCGGCCCCCACGGCACAAAGACAGAAGGGGGTTGGGCTAAATGACCCAAGGGTTCTCTTCTTCTCTTCCAACTATTATTATTATTATTATTACTATTTTATTATGACACAGCAAACAAGATAGATATGCTGGATTTCATATCACAAAATCACAAGTCGAACACTTCCCAAGTGTCTAGGACTGTGTGATGTATTATTACTATTATTATTATTATTATTATTATTATTATTATTATTACTTAATTATGACACAGCAAACAAGATAGATATGCTGGATTTCATATCACAAAATCACAAGTCGAACACTTCCCAAGTGTCTAGGACTGTGTGATGTATTATTACTATTATTATTATTATTATTATTATTACTTTATTATGACACAGCAAACAAGATAGATATGCTGGATTTCATATCACAAAATCACAAGTCGAACACTTCCCAAGTGTCTAGGACTGTGTGATGTATTATTACTATTATTATTATTATTATTATTATTATTACTTTATTATGACACAGCAAACAAGATAGATATGCTGGATTTCATATCACAAAATCACAAGTCGAACACTTCCCAAGTGTCTAGGACTGTGTGATGTATTATTACTATTATTATTATTATTATTATTATTACTTTATTATGACACAGCAAACAAGATAGATATGCTGGATTTCATATCACAAAATCACAAGTCGAACACTTCCCAAGTGTCTAGGACCCAAAATGAACAGTCACAGAAATATACAATGCCAGAAAACTGCACAATTATTATTATTATTATTATTATTATTATTATTATTATTATTATTATTATTAACATTGAGGCTGGGAGGCCATTTGTCAGGGGTGCTTTGCTTGTGTTTTCGGTGCACAAAGGCAGAAGGGGATTGGACTCAATGGCCCAAAGGGTCTCTTCCAACCCTATTTTTTATTATTATTATTATTATTATTATTATTAATTATTATTGCTTGGTGGCCAACTATAGTCCGGCCCTCCAACTGTCCGAAGGATCGTGAACTGGCCATCAGTTTAAAAAGTTTGGGGACCCCTGCTTCAGACTGTGGAGGGGCCGAATTGTCATTTGGAGGGAAAAAAAACGAACAAATTCCTGTGCACACTGCACATGTCTTATTTGTAGTGCAAAACAACAACAACAATGAAAGAACAATACAATATTTAAAAATGAAAACAATTGTAACCAACATAAACCTATCAGGATTTCAATGGGAAGTGTAGACCTGCTTCTGGCCAATGAGATAGTCAAGTGAATTAGGATTGTTGTTGTTGTGTGTCTTCAAGTCATTTCAGACTTTGGCCGAGCCTAAGTCTAAAATTATTCATTTATTCATTTGCTACATTTATTTATTACATTTATATCCCACCCTTCTCACCCCGAAGGGGACTCAGAGCAGCTGTATGTACATACAATATATTATATTGTTAGCATATCACATTAGCATTATATATTACTATATTGAACTATATCACTATACTGTAATATTATATGTAATATAGAACATATAATTAATATTATTATATGGTATTATTATTAGTATTATATTGTATAACATTATAATATTATTATCAATATTATATGTATATACAATTATTATATTATTAAAAATGATATAAAATATTATTATAAAACTGAGGGCAGGGGCCAGGTAAATGATCTTGGAGGGCCACATCTGGGCCCCGGGCCTTAGTTTGGGGACCCCTGATCTATGGCAAGCATCCTCACTTAACATCAGGTGAAACCTTTACCTTTATCTTTTAAGTCTAAAATTATTTATTTATTCATTTACTGCATTTATTTATTACATTTATATCCCGCCCTTCTCACCCCGAAGGGGACTCAGAGCAGCTGTATGTACATACAATATATTATATTATTAGCATATCACATTAGCATTATATATTACTATATTGAACTATACCACTATACTGTAATATTATATGTAATATATATCATATAATTAATATTATTATATGGTACAGTAGAGTCTCACTTATCCAACATAAACGGGCCGGCAGAATGTTGGATAAGTGAATATGTTGGATAATAAGGAAGGATTGAGGAAAAGCCTATTAAACATCAAATTAGGTTATGATTTTACAAATTAAGCACCAAAACACCATGTTATACAACAAATTTGACAGAAAAAGTAGTTCAATATGTAGTAATGCTATGTAGTAATTACTGTATTTACGAATTTAGCACCAAAATATCATGATGTATTGAAAACATTGACTACAGAAATGCGTTGGATAATCCAGAATGTTGGATAAGCGAGTGTTGGATAAGTGAGACTCTACTGTATTATTAGTATTATATTGTATAACATTATAATATTATTATCAATATTATATGTATATACAATATATTATATTATTTAAAATGATATAAAATATCTATATATATAAAAGTGATGGCATCACGGCGACCCACAAAACAACAAAACTACAGGCCCCCCAACCTCGAAATTTGACAACACGACCCATCATCCACGCCTCTAGGTTGATACAACAAAAAGAATAGAAAAATCAAGTCCTAATTAGAGAGAGAGGAATAATGGCTTTTACCCAATTGCTGCCAGTTAGAAGGCTAAGCTCCTCCAACTTGGTCTCCTAGCAACCCAATAAAAATAATAAAAAACACTAAAAATTAATACAATAAAATACTATAATAACAGAAAATAACTAAAAATAATACAAGAAAATAATAAAATATAATAAAGAAAAATATAACTTACAATAAAATTAATAAAAAATTGCAAATAATGTCAAATAAAAATTACACAACAATTTTTAACCAATACCACCACCACTTTGCCACAGCAACGCGTGGCCGGGCACAGCTAGTATTATTATAAAACTGAAGGTGGGGGCCAGGTTAATGACCTTGGAGGGCCACATCCGGGCCCCGGGCCTTAGTTTGGGGACCCCTGCAGTAGAGTCTCACTTATCCAACATAAACGGGCCAGCAGAACGTTGGATAAGCGAATATGTTGGACAATAAGGAGAGATTAAGGAGAAGCCTATTAAACATCAAATTAGGTTATGATTTTACAAATGAAGCACCAAAACATCATGTCATACAACACATTTGACAGAAAAAGTAGTTCATTACACATTAATGCTATGTAGTAATTATTGCGCCACAATGCTAATGTGTATGTGTGTGTGTAAAGAAATCCTTGCAAAAGTTAGTTTGCAAGGGAACTCTGCAGAGGAGCTCTTTTTGCAGAGGCAAGGCCATGCCTAAAACAATGTATCTGTTTGATGGCAGGTGGCTGGGAATGTCAGTTGGAATTTGAGCTTCAAGAGAGAGCACAGGAAGAAGACTGGCTCTCTGAATAGCTACGGTCAAGTAGCTGATTTAATATGCTATGCTGTATATATTGATTCTGATTGATTAGTTATTGATCTTATGCAAGTACATGGACATTGTATGATTGCAGAACTGTTTTGTATTTCAACTCAACAAGCAAGAGTAAAGTTTCCTTTGTTCATTTCAATTCCTCTGCCTGGTCTGAGTCTTTTGCACATGGTGTTAACTGGACGCTACTACTGATTCCGCTATACTCTCACCTGGTAACAGTAATTACTGTATTTACGAATTTAGCACCAAAATATCATGATATATTGAAAACATTGACTACAAAAATGCATTGGATAATCCAGAACGTTGGATAAGTGAGACTCTACCGTAAATGAGGCTTGCATTGTAGCACTTGATACCAATTTCTTTATTTGCGGCTTTTCACTGTCATGGGAGTCCTGTGCCCTCCACCCCATGGACTGTATTCAGTGCTCAGATCCCAGGAAGTTGGCAAACCTTCCGATTTCCGTGTACCGTATATACTCAAGTATAAGCCGACCCGACTATAAGCCGAGGCGCCTAATTTTACCACAAAAAACTGGGATAACTTACTGACCCGAGTATAAGCCGAGGGTGGGAAATGAAGCAGCTACTGGTCAATTTCAAAATAAAAATAGATACCAATAAAATTACATTAATTGAAGCATCCATAGGTTAAATAATGTATATACACAGATACAGATATACAGGTACATGGACCTATATGTATATAGGATTTGCAAAGACCTGTAAACATATGAGGGGAAAATTCATATATAAAATTAATGTATATAGATAGATAGGTACAGATATATAAGTACATAGGGATTGCAAATGCATGCAAGGGGTTAATGCCTATATATCTGTAGGAGAGATTAACAAATATTTCAGGGAAAATGCTTTTATAAAATTAATGGATATATATTTTTCTTCCTGACTTGCAAGGGCGTCTTTCCCTTTTCAAAACATTCCCTTGGTTAAGAGCGAGGGAGGCTTTGGAAAAGTAAACACTGATAAGGGAGGGTAAGATGAGAAATAAATAGATCATATCTCGCAAGAAATAGGATCCAGGCTCAGATTAATGGGTATATACATATAATAATAATAATAATAATAATAATAATAATAATAATAATAATAAAAAACTTTATTTATACCCCGCCACCATCTCCCCAACGGGGACTCGGGGCGGCTTACATGGGGCCATGCCCAGACACCATACAATATAACAAAACAAAACAACATATCATAACACAATATAACAGTGCAAAAATAATCATATACATTACAGCACATATATATATTCTTCTTCCTGACTTGCAAGGGCTTCTTTCCCTTTTCAAAACATTCCCTTGGTTAAGAGCGAGGGAGGCTTTGCAAAAGAAAACACGGATAAGGGAGGATAAGATGAGAGATAAATATATCATATTTTGCAAGCAACGGTCTCCAGGCTCCGCTGTGGGCTTGACCTTGACCCGATTATAAGCTGGGAGAGGCTTTTTCAGCTCATATTCCCAATCTAAAAATGGGTGCCCCTATTTCTTCTCATTCTTACCTTTTTAAAAATATGGCTTTGCTTGGGACCATGACCGTTGTTCCTTTGCTTAGGACCATTGTTCCACCACTCCAGCATTTCCTATATTTGCAGTCAGCTACATCCATTTTCAGAGACTACTTCCCTATGCACGTATGTTGATCCAACTTTTTGAAAGATCTGTTCCTTCTATAAAACCTCTGTCACCTACTTATGTTTTCTGAATGTTGCAACTTGTATATACAGGCATGCATTGTTGTTACTTATCACCACATCATGTGCCTTTCTATTTTATTTCCCTTCTGCTTTTTTTCTTGGTCCTTCTACCAATCTACACTCCAAAACAGCCTTCCCTAACCTGGTGCTCTCCAGATATTTCTTGTGTGTCTTCACATGAGGATCTCAAGGCAAACCTATGATGAGATTTCCTTAGCAAAATTTGTTCAGAGGGGTTTGACCTTGCCTTCCTCTGAGGCTGAGGGCTCTCCTAGACAGGTCCTATATCCCAGAATCTGATCCCAGATTTTCTGTTTATCCCAGATTATCTGACAGTGCAGACTCATATAATCCAGTTTAAAGGAGAAAACCTGGGATCAGATCCTGGGATATAGGGCCTGTCTGGAAGGGCCCTGAAAGAGTGTGGCTTGATCACACTCTTTCAGTGGATCAGTGGATTTCTACGGCTGAGCAGGATTTGAACCCTGATATCCTGAAGCCTTGTCCAATACTCAAATCACTATACCACGGTGACTCTTGTGCTCCAGATACATTGCATTTGCTCCAACTCACAGAAATTGTACAATATGTTTGAAGGATACCAGACTGAAGAAGTCTGCTGTAGGGTTTTTGCAGTAAATAATGGAACAAGCTACCTAAGCCATAACATAGATATTATTTATTTATTTATTTATTTATTTATCTAATTTATATACCACTCTTCTACCCCGGGAGACTATTTATATTGTATAAATAATAAATAGTACTTTGGATGCCTACTATAAGTTTGATTTTCTCCCCCTTTGTCCCTCCGCTCATCCCTTCTGTGTCTTTCTTTCTTCCTTTTTTATAGGTCCCCCCATCATTTCCAGCGAATCAGTCCAATACGCCGTACGGGGTGACCGAGGAAAAGTGGAATGTTTCATCCGGAGCACGCCTCTCCCCGACCGAATTGTAAGTCAGAGAGACCCGGATTTCCAGGGAGAACATCTCTCTAGGCAGGTCTTGGTCCTCTCATGCAAGAAGTTGGCCATGGAGGTGTGCTGGAAGATTTAGAAATTCCTAAAGAGAAATTTTAGAAATTTATGTCTGGGTTTTCCATTTGATGGGGTCTCGTGGGGTTTCTTTCTCCATCTTCCAGGCTTGGGGTTGGCAGGAGAAGACCTTGGAGACGGGGACCCTGGAGCGCTACACGGTGGAGCGGAGCAACAACGACAACGGGGTGCTCTCCACCTTGTCCATCAACAACGTCATGGAGGTCGACTTCCAGACGCGATACAACTGCACGGCTTGGAACAGCTTCGGGTCCCGGACGGCCATCATTCAGCTGGAGGAGGAAGGTGGGCGAAGCCATTGGTCGTATCCGTTCGTGGACTCCCATCCAAGCCCTATCCAGGGCTGGCCTTGCTTAGCTTCCAAGATCAGACACAATCTGGTACCTGTAGGATATTTCAATGTGGTTTGAAATACAGTAGAATCTCACTTATCCAACATAAACAGGCCGGCAGAATGTTGGATAAGCCAATATGTTGGATAATAAGGAGGGATTAAGGAGAAGCCTATTAAACATCAAATTAGGTTATGATTTTACAAATTAAGCACCAAAACATCATGTTATACAACAGATTTGACAGAAAAAGTAGTCCAATACACAGTAATGCTATGCAGTAATTACTGTATTTACGAATTTAGCACCAAAATATCACAATGTATTGAAAACATTGACTACAAAAATGCGTTGGATAATCCAGAATGTTGGATAAGCGAGTGTTGGATAAGTGAGACTCTACTGTAATAGTAACAATAATAGAGTAAAACAATAAATGTAATAATTTACCAATAATAATAGAGAAAAATAATAAACATACCATATATACTCGAATATAAGCCGACCAGGACCCTCACTCGAGTATAAGCCGAGCAGGGATTTTTCAGTCCTAAAAAGGGCTGAAAAACTCAGCTTATACTCGAGTATATACAGTAATTTGTAAAATCATAACCTAATTTGATGTTTAATAGGCTTTAATCCCTCCATATTATCCAAGATATTTGCTTATCCAAGGTTCTGCTGGCCCGTTTAGCTTGGATAAGTGAGCCACTCCTTGCAAGAGCAAACAGTTGTCCAAAGTTGGTTCGAGTGACTCTTTTGTATTTTAATTTCGCAGAGGTTACACCGGTGGGCATCATCGCCGGAGCCACCATCGGGGCCGGCATCCTGGTCATCTTCTGCTTCGCCGCCTTGGCTTGCTTTCTCTACCGGCGACGGAAAGGGAGTAAGTATTGCACCTTTGTGTTGGGACTAAACTGCATTCATTCGACAGTGTAGATCAGTGATTCCCAAAGTGCCGGAGACAGGGCTGAGCCCCTGAGGCGTCTGTTAGGACACAGGGGGCGGAGCTAGAGGAGTGGGCGTGGCTTCTTCCCAAGAGCCCGAGACAGGGCTGAGCATCTATACCTCTCCTGAGGCGCTTGTTGGGACACAGAGGGCGGAGCTAGGAAAGGGGGCGGGGCCTCCTTCCAAGAGCCTGAGACAGGGCTGAGCCTCTGTATTTCTCCTGAGAGGCCTTTTAGGACTAATGGGCGGAGCTAGGGAAGGGGGCGGGCCCTCCTTCCAAGAGCCTGAGACAGGGCTGAGCCTCTGTATTTCTCCTGAGAGGCCTTTTAGGACTAATGGGCGGAGCTAGGGAAGGGGGCGGGCCCTCCTTCCAAGAGCCTGAGACAGGGCTGAGCCTCTGTATTTCTCCTGAGATGCCTTTTAGGACTAATGGGCGGAGCTAGGGAAGGGGGCGGGCCCTCCTTCCAAGAGCCTGAGACAGGGCTGAGCCTCTGTATTTCTCCTGAGAGGCCTTTTAGAATTAAAGGGCAGGGCTAGGCGCAGGGCCTCTTCTCAGGATCCTCTGTATACCTCCCCTGAGGCGCTTGTTAGAACATGAGGCGGGTTATAGAGGCCCCGCCCCCTCCTCTAGCCCCGCCCCCTGTGTCCAGGACAGGGATAGATGCTCAGCCCTGACTCAGAGCTCATAACTCCGCCCACCCCAGTCCTGGCCGCCCATTTGTGGCGCCGCCCACCTTCCCCTCGCAGCCCTGCATCTTGGAATAGGGGAGAGGCTCAGCCCCGCCCTCTTGAGCAGGAGCCACGCCCACCCCTCTAAGCCACGCCCCCTTTCTAGGTGGAGCAGGACAAATAAGTTTGGGAACCACTGCAGTAGAGTCTCACTTATCCAAGCTTCACTTATCCAAGGTTCTGTATTATCCAAGGCAGTCTGTCTTTTAGTATTCAATGTTTTTATAGTAAAAGTTGCAATGTTTTGGTGCTAAATTCTTAAATACCGTAATTATTACATAACACGACTGTGTATTGAACTACTTTTTCTGTCAAATTTGTTGCAAATGATGTTTTGGTGCTTAATTTGTAAAATCATAACCTAATTTGATGTTTAATAGGCTTTTCCTTAACCCCTCCTTATTATCCAAGATTTTCACTTATCCAGTGTTCTGCTGGCCTGTTTATCTTGGATAAGTGAGACTCTACTGTGCTATCAATAAATCAATACATTTGGAGTTCACAAGATGCCTCCCACCCTTGCTTTGCGGCAAGCTGCAAACACGTAATGTTGTGATTTGCAGTCCCAACAGCTTTCTAAGGCCTCAAGGTGCCTTCCACCCGTGCTTTAACATTTTATTTCCCTGATTCAAAAACAGTAAGACTTTCCTTCTTCCAGGCAGGAAAGATGTGACTTTGCGGAAGCTGGACATCAAGGTGGAGACCGTCAACCGGGAGCCTCTGACTTTGCATTCGGACCGGGAAGAAGACACGGCCAGTGTCTCTACGGCCACCCGGGTCATGAAGGCCATCTACTCGGTAAGAAGATGATGCTCAGGATGATTCCCTTTTACCGTTTGGATGGCCTCAAGAGACAGGGCTGAGCATCTATTCCTATCCTGCGTTGCATGTTGGGACACAGAGGGCGGAGCTAGGGAAGGGGGCGGGGCCTCCTTCCAAGAACCTGAGATAGGGCTGAGCCTCTATATTTCTCCAGAGAGGCCTTTTAGGACTAAAGGGCAGGGCTAGGGGTGGGGCCTCTTCTCAGGAGCCCGAGACAAGGCTGAGAATCTATTCCTATCCTGCGGTGCTTGTTGGGACACAGAGGGCGGAGCTAGGGAAGGGGGCGGGGCCTCCTTCCAAGAACCTGAGATAGGGCTGAGCCTCTATATTTCTCCTGAGAGGCCTTTTAGGACTAAAGGGCAGGGCTAGGGGTGGGGCCTCTTCTCAGGAGCCCGAGACAAGGCTGAGAATCTATTCCTATCCTGCGGTGCTTGTTGGGACACAGAGGGCGGAGCTAGGGAAGGGGGCGGGGCCTCCTTCCAAGAGCCTGAGACAGGGCTGAGCCTCTATATTTCTCCTGAGAGGCCTTTTAGGACTAAAGGGCAGGGCTAGGGGTGGGGCCTCTTCTCAGGAGCCCGAGACAAGGCTGAGAATCTATTCCTATCCTGCGGTGCTTGTTGGGACACAGAGGGCGGAGCTAGGGAAGGGGGCGGGGCCTCCTTCCAAGAACCTGAGATAGGGCTGAGCCTCTATATTTCTCCTGAGAGGCCTTTTAGGACTAAAGGGCAGGGCTAGGGGTGGGGCCTCTTCTCAGGAGCCCGAGACAAGGCTGAGAATCTATTCCTATCCTGCGGTGCTTGTTGGGACACAGAGGGCGGAGCTAGGGAAGGGGGCGGGGCCTCCTTCCAAGAGCCTGAGACAGGGCTGAGCCTCTATATTTCTCCTGAGAGGCCTTTTAGGATTAAACGGCGGGGCTAGGGGCGGGGCCTCTTCTCAGGAGCCTCTGTGTACCTCCCCGAAGCGCTTGTTAGAACATGGGGGCAGGGTATAGAGGCCCCGCCCCCTCCTCTAGCCCCGCCCCCTGTGTCCAGGACAGGGATAGAAGCTCAGCCCTGACTCAGAGCTCGTAACTCCGCCCATCCCAGTCCTGCCTGCCCATTTGTGGCCCCGCCCACCTCCCTTCACAGCCCTGTATCTTGGACTAGGGGAGAGGCTGAGCTTCGCCTTCTTCAGCAGGAGCCACGCCCACCCCTCTAAGCCACACCCCCCTTTCCAGGGGGCACTGAGTCATATTTTTTCTGGAAAGGGGGCGGCAGGACAAAGAAGTTTGGGATTCTCTCGGATAGACTTTCGAAACATTGTCAAAAACGAAATTGCGATTCAAAGCACCGAAAAGAGATTGTATTGGAAGAGGTCCAGATTTTATTTATTCATTTGTTTATTTTGCCATTTCTCCCCCACCCACCCCTTCCCTCAAGTCATTCAAAGATGACGTGGATTTGAAGCAAGACCTTCGCTGTGACACCATCGACACCCGGGAAGAGTATGAGCTGAAGGTGGGTCAGGGTGGCCTTTTGGGGGGCTGCCCAACGCTTGAAATCATCCTTGTTTGGCAAAAACACAGAGACCCCAAACTCTTATATAGACACAGGATACTGGATTTTAAGTCCTTGTGGAAGAAGGACCTGGATATGATCTTTTATCTGACCAGGATTAGAAAGAATAGGTTGTTGAAAGAAGGGATTACATAGAAAGTAATCTATATCATCTTTATAAGGCCAAAAAGAATAACAAAGCTATCTTGCCATTTATTATTATTATTATTATATATTATATTATTATATATATGACACAGCAAACAAGATAGATATGCTGGATTTCGTTTCACAAAATCACAAGTCGAACACTTCGCAATGTCTAGGACTGTGTGATGTATTTTGTATTATTATTATTATTATTATATATATTATTATATATATGACACAGCAAACAAGATAGATATGCTGGATTTCATATCACAAAATCACAAGTCGAACACTTCCCAATGTCTAGGACTGTGTGATGTATTTTGTATTATTATTATTATTATTATTATTATTATTATTATTATTATTATATTATATATTATATATATTATTATATATATGACACAGCAAACAAGATAGATATGCTGGATTTCGTTTCACAAAATCACAAGTCGAATACTTCCCAATGTCTAGGACTGTGTGATGTATTTTGTATTATTATTATTATTATTATTATTATTATTATTATTATTATTATTATTATTATATATGACACAGCAAACAAGATAGATATGCTGGATTTCGTATCACAAAATCACAAGTCGAACACTTCCCAAGTGTCTAGGACTGTGTAATGTATTTTTGGATGATGTGCTTAGATCCCAGTCGGGTGGCCTTTTGCAGTTGGCAGATCATAATTTTGTCAATATCTATTGTTTCCAAATGCCGGCTGAGATCTTTTGCCACGGGGCGGCTTACACAGGGACAAGCCCGAACAACAACAAACAGCATTTCATGTATAAAATTTATCGTATATACTCGAGTATAAACCGACCCGAATATAAGCCGAGGAACCTAATTTTACCACAAAAAAACTGGGATAACTTATTGACCCGAGTATAAGCCGAGGGTGGGAAATGAAGCAGCTACTCGTCAATTTCAAAATAAAAATAGATACCAATAAAATTGCATTAATTGAGGCAATGGGTTAAATAATATATATATATGGATACAGATATACAGCTACATGGATCTATATGTATATAGGATTTGCAAAGACCTACAAATATATGAGGGGAAAATTCATATATAAAATTAATGTATATAGATAGATAATAAGTACATAGGGATTGCAAATGCATGCAGGGGGTTAATGGCTATATATCTGTAGGAGAGATTAAAAATATTTCAGGGGAAAATGCTTTTATAAGATTAATGGATATGCAGTAGAGTCTCATCCAAGCTAAACGGGCCGGCAGAAGCTTGGATAAGCGAATATCTTGGATAATAAGGAGGGGTTAAGAAAAAGCCTATTAAACATCAAATCAGGTTATGATTTTACAAATTAAGCCCCAAAACCTCATGTTATACAACAAATTTGACAGAAAAAGTAGTTCAATACGCAGTAATGTTATGTTGTAATTACTGTATTTACGAACTTAGCACCAAAATATCACAATATATTGAAAACATTGACTACAAAAATGGCTTGGGTTATCCAGAGGCTTGGATAAGCGAGGCTTGGATTAGTGAGACTCTACTGTATATTTTTCTTCTTCTTGACTTGCAAGGGCCTCTTTCCCTTTTCAAAACATTAAGAGCGAGAGAGGCTTTGCAAAAGAAAACACTGATAAGGGAGGGTAAGATGAGAGATAAATAGATCATATATTGCAAGCAACGGTCTCCAGGCTCTGCTGTCGGCTTGATCTTGACCCGATTATAAGCCGGGGGAGGCTTTTTCAACTCATAAAAAGGGCTTATCTTCGAGTATATACGGTAACAGCAGATTAAACATTCCAGCAATAAACAGAACAATATACAAGACCGTTACTTAAAAGTCTGAGCATCAATTATTGGTTCATCCCGTGCTCTCGGGTTGGACTGGATGGCCCTTGGAGTGCCTTCCGATGCCATGATAATGATGTGCCTCTTGTTTTGAGATACCAAAACTCAACGTCCTTTCCCACCCCGCACCCCGTCCTCCTTTCCAGGACCCCACCAACGGCTACTACAACGTGCGTGCCCACGAGGACCGTCCGTCTTCCCGCACGGTGCTCTACGCCGACTACCGCAACCCCAACACCACCACGCGCTTCGACGGCCGGCCTTCCTCCCGCCTCTCCCACTCCAGCGGCTACGCCCAGCTCAACACCTTTGGCCGTGGGGCCGCCACGGAGTACAACCCGGACCCCGGACCCACTCCCGGCGGCGTGGCGGCCACCACCGCTGCCCCCGGTGCCGCCGACACGGCCAGCCAGCTTTCCTACGAGAACTACGGCGGGCACGCCGGTTTCCCCACCGGCGCCGGCTACGCCACGTACCGCATGGCCTACCCGCAGCCGCCCAACCCCGCCTACGACACGTACGACCCGCTGGGGAAATACACCACCGCCACCCGTTTCTCGTACTCGTCGGACTACGGGCAGCGGTTCCAGCAACGGATGCAGACGCACGTCTGAAGCCGACTTGGGGGGGGACGCGGTTCGGGGAGGGGGTGCGGGTGGGAGGGGACTTGCAGGTACCTCATGACTGTTCCCTGATATTCAGGGGCATGTTTTGTTTTTTTCTTCCCCACCTTCACCCCACTTACTGGGATCCGTCTCCTTTCTCTTTCCCCGGCACACCTTTCTCTTCTATTTCTTATTTCCAAATCCGTTTCAGGGAATCGGGAGGAAAAGAAGAGGGCACGGACCATGCTTTATCCCTTTGGAGCATTGGTTCCCAAACTTATTTGGCCTGCCGCCCCCTTTCAAAAATAAATATTACTCAGCACTCCCTAGAAAGGGGTGTGGCTTAGAGGGGTGGGCGTGGCTCCTGATCAAGAGGGCGGGGCTGAGCCTCTCCCCTAGTCCAAGATGCAGGGCTGCGAGGGGAGGTGGGCGGGGCCAGAAATGGGCAGCCAGGACAGGGATGGGCGGAGTTACGAGCTCTGAGTCAGGGCTGAGCTTCTATCCCTGTCCTGCAGCGCATGCCAGGACACATGGGCGGGGCTAGAGGAGGGGGCGGGGCCTCTTCCCAATTTACTGACCGGGCTGAACCTCCATACCCTGACCCCGTGTTCTAACAAGCACTTCAGGGGAGATATAGAGGCTCAGCCCTGTCTCGGGCTCTTGGGAAGAGGCCCCGCCCCTAGCCCTGCCCTTTTGTCTAAAAGGCCTCTCAGGAGAGGTATAGAGGCTCAGCCCTGTCTCACACTCTTTGAAGGAGGCCCCACCCCCTTCCCTAGCTCCGCCCTCTGTGTCCCAACAAGCACCTCAGGGGAGGTATAGATGCTCAGCCCTGTCTCGGGCTCTTTGAAGAAGCCACACCCACCCCTCTAGCTCCGCCCCCTGTGTCCTAAAAGTCGCCCCAGGTGCTCAGCCCTGTCTCCGGCACTTGGGAAGAGGCCCCGCCCCTCCTCTGGCCCCGCCCCGTGTCCTAATAGGTGCCATCACCGGCCCCCTGGATCGCTGCAGCCCCCACCAGGGGGCGGTAGCGCCCACTTTGGGAATCACTGGTTTAAGCCTCTCTGCTAGGAGTTGTAGTTTTACAAGATTTTTAGCCTTCTCTGCCCAAGAGCATTCACCATACTATAACTCACAGCATCCCATAGCCTTGAGCGTGGCAGTCATAGTGGTGCCAGTCTATTGAACTGGATTATATGAGTCTACACTAGCCATTAGGGTTGTCCAAAAAATCGTTTTGATTCTTATATCGAAATTATTTCGGATTGTTCTCGCTTTTTGAATCGAGTTCTGAGACGTTGTCCCTGGGCACAACCAGCAATGTAATTTGAACCATCGTTGGCCCATTCTCTAAATTTGTCTTAATGTTTCGTTAATTTTTTTTCCCCAAAATATCATAAAAGACAGGAAATGTTCTGCAATTTGTTGAGCAAAGACTGTTGAATGTGATCTCCCACTGTACCAAATTTGATGAGGATAGCTCCAGAAATGAGGGGCGGGAGAGCCCTGTAAAAGTCCCCCCCCAGTTCCCTTTTTTTTTTTGGGACTGCGCATGCGCGTCCGCCATTTTAGAAACATTTAGAATCATTACGAATTTTCGGAAATATCCGAAATTTTTGGGTAAAAAATTCAGAAATACTTTCTATATCGAAGCGCCGGCACCCTCTACTTTAGAAACAAGAAATGAAACATTTTTTCCATCGATCGGACATGCCTACTAGTGCAGTTTCAAACTCTGTATCCATGGAGAAAACAGCTAATCCTATTGAAATGAAGGACTTCCAGCCCAGGGACACCATAGAGTCAAGCCGAAAAAATGTATTGGGCCCCATTAATACAGGGATTGTGTGAATTGTAGTACCGCTCTCATTTCAGCACATCTATAGAAATCTTGACTTGATCCTATCACATGTCCCATCACCCCAAACCGTGCTTCTCTTCTCTTTCTTTGACCGCCAAACTTTTGCGCTTGAGACGCAAAGGATTGACTTAAAGCAGCAGTTCCCTTCTGGCTTTATCTCTTTTCTCCATCTGATCTTTCCCTGGTCTCCACTATGACATTAATGCAGTTCTAAACTACTTTAACTACTGTGAAGCCTGGGCGTTGTTTGGTAGAGAAGGCTCACGACCATGTAAAACTACAACACCCATTGTCCCATAGCATTACGCCCCATTATCTATCAAACTGCATGGATTCAACAGAATAGATGCACTCGTGTCAATCTTCAGCTCCTACAGTGCCATATAAAATCCAGATTATCTGTTGGCAGTGTAGACTCATATAATCCGGTTCAAAGCAATCAATGTGGATTATCTTCTTTGATAATGAGGATTATTAATGCAATGTAGAAGGGGCCTTAGATCCACCGAAATTAAGAGTAGGACCGTTGCCGAAGGCTTTTGTGGCCAGAATCACTTTCTTGCTGTGAGTTTTCCGGGCTGTATGGCTATGTCCCAGAAGCACTCTCTCCTGAGGTTTCGCCCACATCTATGGCAGGCAACCTCAGAAGTTGTGAGGTCTGTTGTGGGTGAAATGTCAGGAGAGAGTGCTTCTGTATAGCCTGGAAAACACACAGCAATCCAACCAAGAACAGGATTCTGTGGATTTTTTTGCCTTTTTTTCCATGTCCCTTCAGCACCCCCTAATGGCCATTCAGGCTACTGCAGCCATGCTCACTGCAGAATGATATCACTTTCTTATTCTGCTTTAAGTGCCATCTAAGGAATCCTTAGATTCCTTAGAAAGTCTTTTCCCTAAGCCTTGGGTTCCAGTCCTGGATGACAACAACAACAACAACAACAATATAATAATAATAATAATAATAATAATAATAATAATATAAACGTCAATCCTAGGATCCAATTGGATGGAACCATGGCAGTAAAAGTGGAATTGTAGTACAGTAGAGTCTCACTTATCCAAGCCAAACGGTCGGCAGAACCTTGGATAAGCGAATATCTTGGATAATAAGGAGGGATTAAGGAAAGGCCTATTAAACATCAAATTAGGTGATGATTTGACAAATTAAGCACCAAAACATCCTGTTACACAACAAATTTGACAGAAAAAGGAGTTCAATACGCAGTAATGTTATGTTGTAATTACTGTATTTACGAATTTAGCACAAAAATATCACGATAGATTGAAAACATTGACGACAAAAATGCCTTGGATAATCCAGAAGCTTGGATAAGCGGGGCTTGGATAAGTGAGACTCTACTGTGTTGGTGTTTCCTTCTCTATGAGGTTTTGAGCAGAGACTTGCTGGCCATCTGTCGGGAAGGCTTTGATTGTGTCTCCCTGCATGGCAGAATGGGGTGAGACTGGATGGCCTTTGTGACCCAACTCTAATAAGGTTCAGAATATATTGGAGTTTCCTTCTCTGGAAGTTTTTAAGCAGAGGCTGGATGGCCATCTGTCGGGAGGGCTTTGATTGTGTGGCAGAATGGGGTTGGACTGGATGGCCTTTGGAGCCCCTTTCAACACTAACTTCCAACTCTAATAAGATTCAGAATATATTGGAGTTTCCTTCTCTATGAGGTTTTGAGCAGAGACTTGCTGGCCATCTGTCGGGAAGGCTTTGATTGTGTCTCCTTGCATGGCAGAATGGGGTTGGACTGGGTGGCCTTTGGAGCCCCTTTCAACACTAATACTCAGAATATATTGGAGTTTCCTTCTCTGAAAGTTTTTAAGCAAAAGCAGGATGGCCATCTGTCGGGAAGGCTTTGATTGTGTCTCTTTGCATGGCAGAATGGGGTTGGACTGGGTGGCCTTTGGAGCCCCTTTCAACACTAACTTCCAACTCTAATAAGATTCAGAATATATTGGAGTTTCCTTCTCTATGAGGTTTTGAGCAGAAACTTGCTGGCCATCTGTCGGGAAGGCTTTGATTGTGTCTCCTTGCATGGCAGAATGGGGTTGGACTGGATGGCCTTTGGAGCCCCTTTCAACACTAATACTCAGAATATATTGGAGTTTCCTTCTCTGAAAGTTTTTAAGCAAAAGCAGGATGGCCATCTGTCGGGAAGGCTTTGATTGTGTCTCTTTGCATGGCAGAATGGGGTTGGACTGGGTGGCCTTTGGAGCCCCTTTCAACACTAAAATTCAAAATATATTGGAGTTTCCTTTTCTAGGAAGTTTTAAGCAGAGACTTGCTGGCCATCTGTCGGGAAGGTTTTGATGGTGTCTCCTTGCATGGCAGAATGGGGTTGGACTAGATGGCCTTTGGAGCCCCTTTCAACACTAATATTCAGAATATATTGGAGTTTCCTTCTCTGAAAGTTTTTAAGCAAAAGCAGGATGGCCATCTGTCAGGAAGGCTTTGATTGTGTGGCAGAATGGGGTTGGACTGGATGGCCTTTGGAGCCCCTTTCAACACTAATATTCCTTTATTGCGGATGAGTTTCCTCTTTGAATGCCCGAGTTGTCTCCCGGATTTTGGTGCCCATAGCAAACATCTGGGTCCCTTTTGCAATGGGTCGTAGCACCCATCATCCTTGGCTGGACCTTGCCCCGAATCCAGAACATAAGCAATAACACTTTCGGAATGTGATCCCCAAAAAGCATCCCGTTTTTTGTCCCAAAAGCCCTGCCGCCCCCCGTCTTCTGTATTTTTAATTTCCCTCGGAGACATATATCTGTGAGCCCTGGTTTCCTTATTCTTCGGTTTGTTTTCTAAATGATTTTTTTCCCCCTTCATTCTTTTCAAAACAAAATATTATGTACTATATTTTTAGTCTTAAACACGATATATTATATATATTTAATTTTTTATATATATAAAGCTAAATGTTAAAAAAAAAAGAAAGAAAAAGAACAAAGGTCTCAACTTGTCTTTATTTCGGGGGGAAATGGGGTTTGGAGCGGGATTCGGCGAAATGTTCCAGAAAACCAACGTTGTCAGGTCCAAATTGCAAAGCCAGTGTCAGGATGCGGGCTTTGACCTGTTTCATTAGCAGGTGTAAATTTATTTATTGATTTATTTATTTACATTATTTATATACCGCCTTCCTCCCCTCGGGGACCCAAAGTGGTTTACATCATACTATACAAACTTCCCAAACTTATTTCGCCTGCTGCACCCGTTCCAGAAAAAATATGACTCAGCACCCCTTGGAAAGGGGGCGTGGTTTAGAGGGGTGGGCGTGGCTCGTGCTCAAGAGGGCGGGGCCAGAAATGGGAGTCCAGGACTGGGATGGGCGGAGTTACGAGCTCTGAGGCAGGGCTGAGCTTCTATCCCTGTCTTGCGGCGCCTGCCAGGACACAGGGGGCGGGGCTAGAGGAGGGGGCGGGGCCTCTTCCCAAGTGCCTGACGGGCCTCTCAGGAGAACTATAGAGGCTCAGCCCTGTCTCAGGCTCTTGGGAAGAGGCCCCGCCCCCACCCCTAGCCCCGCCCTTTAGTCCTAAAAGGCCTCTCAGGAGAAATATAGAGGCTCAGCCCTGTCTCAGGCTTTTGGGAAGAGGCCCCGCCCCCACCCCTAGCCCCGCCCTTTAGTCCTAAAAGGCCTCTCAGGAGAACTATAGAGGCTCAGCCCTGTCTCAGGCTCTTGGAAGGAGGCCCCGCCCCCACCCCTAGCCCCGCCCTTTAGTCCTAAAAGGCCTCTCAGGAGAACTATAGAGGCTCAGCCCTGTCTCAGGCTCTTGGGAAGAGGCCCCGCCCCCACCCCTAGCTGCGCCCTTTAGTCCTAAAAGGCCTCTCAGGAGAAATATAGAGGCTCAGCCCTGTCTCAGGCTCTTGGGAAGAGGCCCCACCCCTAGCCCCGCCCTTTAGTCCTAAAAGGCCTCTCAGGAGAAATATAGAAGCTCAGCCCTGTCTCGTGCTCTGAGTCAGGGCTGAGCATCTATCCCTGTCCAGGACACAGGGGGCGGGGCTAGAGGAGGGGGCGGGGACTCTTCCCAAGTGCCTGACGGGGCTGAACCTCTATACTCCGCCCCTGTGTTCTAACAAGCGCCTCAGGGGAGGTATATAGAGGCTCAGCCCTATCTCAGGCTCTTGGGAAGAAGCCACGCCCACTAACAGGCGCCTCGGGCTCAGTCCTGCCCCTGGCACTTGGGAAGCCCCGCCCCTCCCCTGGCCCCGCCCCCGTGTCCTAATAGGTGCCATCACCACCCCCCTGGATCTCTGCAGCGCCCACCAGGGGGCGGTAGCCCCCACTTTGGGAATCACCCAAGCTGTAGGATGACAAAAGAGGGTGAGTGAAAGAAAACACAATCAGTACAAAAGAGAGAGAGAGAGAAATGAAACAAAAGTGTGCCGGAAGAGGAGAGGAAATTGTTTTTGTGACAGCCAGCAAGATGGATGAAGGAGCCGCACGCTGGGCGGTTGGCAAGCGGCAAGAGAGGATCCTGGATTAATATCAGGCCCATGAAGATAAATGGAACTCACAACTTTGGCAGCAAAAGGGACGGAGGGAGGAAATTAATCGCCCGGGCAAGAAGATGGAGTGGGTGGGTTGTGACAAAGTGGGCCGCCAAAGATTTTGTTTTCGGTTGTTTCATTTCTACTTTAGAGGAACCGCTGAGGCCGAAAGCCTTCCACGGCCCCCCGAGCAAATCATCATTGTTTCACTTGCATTTGGGACACACATAAGACCTTGTACATTGAGCCAAATTTGTGAATTTTTGTCAATTTGTGCACAAAATAACTCTGCAACTTTTTGCCTCCATCCAGGTTTCTGGACACCAGGGTTGCTAAGTTTGAAAATATGTTTGATCACGTGGGGGAAGCAGCCAGACTTCGAAGCTGCAAGGCTATTCAATGCTAATCAAGCTGGCCCATTGCAACATTCCCACCAGCCTCAAACAGACAAGAGTTCTTTCTCCCATCTTGGACATTATTCCACAAGTGTATATACAGTAGAGTCGCACTTATTTATTATATATTGATTTCCATCATTTCTATCCCGCCCTTCTCGCCCAGAGGGACTCAGGGCGGCTTACAAAACTGGCAGAATTCGATGCTAATATACAACAATCCAAAGGAATAAAACATAAGCAATTAAAAACAGATTAAACAGATGGGCGGTCAGGACTGGGATGGGCGGAGTTACGAGCTCTGAGTCAGGGCTGAGCTTCTATCCCTGTCCAGGACACAGGGGGTGGAGCTAGAGGAGGGGGCGGGGCCTCTTCCCGAGTGCCTGACGGGGCTGAACCTCTATACTCCGCCCCCGCGTTCTAACTAGCACCTCAGGGAAGGTATATAGAAGCTCAGCCCTATCTCACGCTCTTGGGAAGAGGCCCCGTCCCCACCCCTAGCCCCGCCCTTTAGTCCTAAAAGGCCTCTCAGGAGAAGTATAGAGGCTCAGCCCTGTCTCATGCTCTTGGGAAGAGGCCCCGCCCCCACCCCTAGCCCGGCCCTTTAGTCCTAAAAGGCCTCTCAGGAGAGGTATAGATGCTCAGCCCTGTCTCAGGCTCTTGGGAAGAGGCCCCACCCCCACCCCTAGCCCCGCCCTTTAGTCCTAAAAGGCCTCTCAGGAGAAGTATAGAGGCTCAGCCCTGTCTCATGCTCTTGGGAAGAGGCCCCGCCCCCACCCCTAGCCCCGCCCTTTAGTCCTAAAAGGCCTCTCAGGAGAGGTATAGATGCTCAGCCCTGTCTCAGGCTCTTGGGAAGAGGCCCCGCCCCCACCCCTAGCCCCGCCCTTTAGTCCTAAAAGGCCTCTCAGGAGAGGTATAGAGGCTCATCCCTGTCTCATGCTCTTGGGAAGAGGCCCCGCCCCCACCCCTAGCCCGGCCCTTTAGTCCTAAAAGGCCTCTCAGGAGAGGTATAGAGGCTCAGCCCTGTCTCATGCTCTTGGGAAGAGGCCCCGCCCCCACCCCTAGCCCGGCCCTTTAGTCCTAAAAGGCCTCTCAGGAGAGGTATAGATGCTCAGCCCTGTCTCAGGCTCTTGGGAAGAGGCCCCACCCCCACCCCTAGCCCCGCCCTTTAGTCCTAAAAGGCCTCTCAGGAGAAGTATAGAGGCTCAGCCCTGTCTCATGCTCTTGGGAAGAGGCCCCGCCCCCACCCCTAGCCCCGCCCTTTAGTCCTAAAAGGCCTCTCAGGAGAGGTATAGATGCTCAGCCCTGTCTCAGGCTCTTGGGAAGAGGCCCCGCCCCCACCCCTAGCCCCGCCCTTTAGTCCTAAAAGGCCTCTCAGGAGAGGTATAGAGGCTCATCCCTGTCTCATGCTCTTGGGAAGAGGCCCCGCCCCCTCCCCTAGCTCCGTCCTCTGTGTCCCAACAAGAGCCTCAGGAGAGGTATAGATCATCAGCCCTGTCTCATGCTCTTGGGAAGAAGCCACGCCCACTCCTCTAGCTCCGCCCTTTAGTCCTAAAAGGCCTCTTCGGAGAGGTATAGAGGCTCAGCCCTGTCTTGGGCTCTTGGAAGGAGGCCCCGCCCCCACCCCTAGCTCCGTCCTCTGTGTCCCAACAAGCGCCTCAGGAGAGGTATAGATCATCAGCCCTGTCTCAGGCTCTTGGGAAGAAGCCACGCCCACTCCTCTAGCTCCGCCCTTTAGTCCTAAAAGGCCTCTCAGGAGAAATATAGAGGCTCAGCCCTGTCTCGCGCTCTTGGGAAGAAGCCACGCCCACTCCTCTAGCTCCGCCCTTTAGTCCTAAAAGGCCTCTTCGGAGAGGTATAGAGGCTCAGCCCTGTCTTGGGCTCTTGGAAGGAGGCCCCGCCCCCTTTCCTAGCTCCGCCCTCTGTGTCCCAACAAGCGCCTCAGGAGAGGTATAGATCCTCAGCCCTGTCTCAGGCTCTTGGGAAGAAGCCACGCCCACCCCCCTGGCCCCGCCCCCGTGTCCTAATAGGTGCCATCACCGCCCCCCTGGATCGCTGCAGTGCCCAACAGGGGGCGGTAGCGCCCACTTTGGGAATCACCGGACTAGATAATATCCCTTGATGGGATATGTAGTCAAAAAGAGCTAGGTGAACTCAAAGTCTGAGTATTTCTCTGCCCACAAACCAAAGTCATTTGAGTCTTTTGGGTAAACAAACACGCACTAGGGTTAGAAAACTGTCCATTATGTCAGTCATTCCATTCTGCGTCCAAGATCCCATCCTGCTAGAGGTGGCCTTTGACCCATATTGACTTAATATTTCTCCCTTTTCGTCCCTTTCATTTCCGGCTCCGTCCCTTTTTTTCCGCCTTCTGATGTCTTCACAATGAATTGTTGCTTCAATATCTCCAATGCTATAGGGACCGAGAAAAAATGGCTCTGAAACAGCAAAAGTGTCAAGAGTCGCAGAAACTCAAGAGTCTTGGAGTCGCAAAGTTCGTTGGATTAAAGCACAGTTCAGCCAAGACCGGACCGTTTGCCGGCCTTCGACTGGCCTCTGCCTGATCCTTTTTAGCCAAGGGAGAACGATGGGTCAGGGCCATCAATCCTGTGCCGTTTGATGTCTCAGATGCCGAAATATCAAAGCATTGTCATTAGGCTGAGCCAGCAAAATATCCACAAATAGAGCAGAAATGTGTTTCCCTGCAAAAGCCAACTGCTGCGAGGAAAGTCAAAATATTCAGGTAACTTGATTGATTTCCCATCAACAAACCAGGGAGCACATATTATTATTATTATTGTTATTATTATCATCTTTATGTTTATTTATACCCTAGGAGCCTCCAGTGGCCTAGGGGATGAAGGCCTCGTGACTTGAAGGTTGACCTGAAAACTGCCAGGTTCGAATCCCACCAGGGGAGAGTGCGGGTGAGCTCCCTCTCTCAGCTCCAGCTCCATGCGGGGACATGAGAGAAGCCTCCCACAGGGATGGTAAAAACATCTGGGCGTCCCCTGGGCAACGTCCTTGCAGACGGCCAATTCTCTCACTCCAGAAGCAACTCCGGTTGCTCCTGACACACACAAAAAAATTATACCCTGCTTTATCTCTCCCAAAGGAGACTCAAACTGGCTTACAATTACAATTAAGGCCAAGATCGAAAAATCAGCTGATGACGCAAAATGCAGACTGTGCAAGGAAACCATGGATCATATCCTCAGCTGCTGTAAGAAAATTGCACAGACAGACTACAAACAGAGGCACAACTCTGTGGCCCAAAGGATTCATTGGAACTTATGCCTCAAGTCCCACCTCCCAGCAGCAAAGAACTGGTGGGATCACAAACCTGCAAAAGTATTGGAAAATGAGCACGCAAAGATACTGTGGGACTTCCGAATCCAGACTGACAAAGTTCTGGAACACAACACACCAGACATCACAGTTGTGGGAAAGAAAAAGGTTTGGATCATGGATGTTGCCATCCCAGGTGACAGTCGCATTGACGAAAAACAACAGGAAAAACTCAGAACGTCAAGATTGAACTTCAAAGACTCTGTCAGAAACCAGTGCAGGTGGTCCCGGTGGTGATGGGCACATTGGGTGCTGTGCCAAAAGATCTCAGCCGGCATTTGGAAACAATAGACATTGACAAAATCACGATCTGCCAGCTGCAAAAGGCCACCCTACTGGGATCTGCAGCATCATCCGAAAATACATCACACAGTCCTAGACACTTGGGAAGTGTCCGACTTGTGATTTTGTGATATGAAATCCAGCATATCTATCTTGTTTGCTGTGTCATAATAAAATAATAATAATAATAACGAAATCCAGCATATCTATCTTGTTTGCTGTGTCATAATATTATTTCTTTTATTTACAGCATTTATATTCCGCCCTTCTTTCTCACCACGAAGGGGACTCAGGGCGGATCACATTACACATATAGGCAAACATTCAATGCCTTTTAACATAGAACAAAGACAAGACAAACATAGGCTCCGAGCGGGCCTCGAACTCATGACCTCCTGGTCAGAGTGATTCATTGCAGCTGGTTGCAGCTGGCTTGCTCTCCCATTATTATTAATAATTATTAATTATAATTATTAATAATTATTATATTATATAATAATAATAATAATAATAATATAATTCCAGCATATCTATCTTGTTTGCTGTGTCATAAAATAATAATAATAATAATAATAATAATAATAATAATAATAATAATAATAATAATAATAATACATCACACAGTCCTAGACACTTGGGAAGTGTTCGACTTGTGATTTTGTGATACGAAATCCAGCATATCTATCTTGTTTGAATGAATCATTTGGGCATCTGTTTGTAGTCTGTCTGTGCGATTTTCTTACAGCAGCTGAGGATATGATCCATGGTTTCGTCGGTTTCCTTGCACAGTCTGCATTTTGGGTCATCAGCTGATTTTTCAATCTTGGCCTTAATTGCATTTGTTCTGATGGCTTAACAACAACAGCAACAATATATTATTAATATACTATTATTATTATTATTAATAATAATCATAATAATAGTACTAATAATATTTTTTCTTCCCTGATATTTTATTCCTCCCGCCCCGTTTTCTACTCATAAACACCCATTTTAAAAAGGTCACATCTTCATGAATCATCTTTTTCATCACTCCAGGGCAAAGCCGCATCCGGCTGCCCTCCCCGTTGCCATGTGTTCTTATGTTTATTTCTGTGTCGGCTTTTCTCCTCCTGAAACTCAAACCACCCCTTCTCTTCATCACTCTCTTCCTCCGCCACGTCTTTTTCCAAAACGCCAATCACTCCTCTCCGGCTCATACGAAAATAGAAGCTGCTTTCACACTTTTCGGCAACACTTCTCCTCCTTCCCAACCGTAGGCCAAGGCCAAATGTATTTGTGTTTGGAAGACAAGAGGAGACAAAGGCAGAGATAACTGAGTGAAACGGCATCTACACTGGGGAAACTGAGGCTCCCTGCCCTCCAATGCTTCACAGGATGTACCGTATATACTCGAAGATAAGCCGGGTTTTTCAGTCCTTTTTATGAGGTGAAAAAGCCTCTCCCGGCTTATAATCGGGGCAAGGTCAAGCCGGCAGCGGAGCCTAGAGACCATTGCTTGCAAGATATGATCTATTTATCTCTCATCTTACCCTTCCTTCTCAGTGTGTTTTCTTTTGCAAAGCCTCCCTCGCTCTTAACCAAGGGAATGTTTTGAAAAGGGAAAGATGCCCTTGGAAGTCAAGAGGAAGAAAAATATATATCTATTAATCTTATAAAAGCATTTTCCCTGAAATATTTATATTAATATCTCCTACAGATATATAGGCTGAGCTGTGGCACAGGCTGGTTAGCAGCCAGCTGCAACAAATCACTCTGACCAAGAGGTCATGAGTTCGAGGCCCGTCCGTGCCTGTGTCTGTCTCTGATGTTTTGGTGCTTAATTTGTAAAATCTTAAACATCATGTTTTACAAGAAATCGACAGAAAAAGCAGTCTCGACTGCGCCCTCGTATGTTTTGCGCCCCAAGCGACCGCTTAATTCGCCTCATTGTTGGACCGGCTCTGGTTCTATGTTCTATGGCATTGAATGTTTGCCTTATATGTGTACAATGTGATCCGCCCTCAGTCCCCTTCGGGGTGAGAAAGAAGGGCGGAATAAAAATACTGTAAACAAATAAATAAATCAAGCATACCCTCAGGAAGCTGGAAAAGGTTTAAATTGCCTCTGCGTCTGTCTCTGTCTCTGTTCTATGTTCTATGGCATTGAATGTTTGCCTTATGTGTGTACAATGTGATCCGCCCTCAGTCCCCTTCGGGGTGAGAAAAAAGGGCGGAATATAAATACTGTAAACAAATAAATGAATCAAGCATACCCTCAGGAAGCTGGAGAAGGTTTAAATTGCCTCTGCGTCTGTCTCTGTCTCTGTTCTATGTTCTATGGCATTGAATGTTTGCCTTATGTGTGTACAATGTGATCCGCCCTCAGTCCCCTTCGGGGTGAGAAAGAAGGGCGGAATATAAATACTGTAAACAAATAAATAAATCAAGCATACCCTCAGGAAGCTGGAGAAGGTTTAAATTGCCTCTGCGTCTGTCTCTGTCTCTGTTCTATGTTCTATGGCATTGAATGTTTGCCTTATGTGTGTACAATGTGATCCGCCCTCAGTCCCCTTCGGGGTGAGAAAGAAGGGCGGAATAAAAATACTGTAAACAAATAAATAAATCAAGCATACCCTCAGGAAGCTGGAAAAGGTTTAAATTGCCTCTGCGTCTGTCTCTGTCTCTGTTCTATGTTCTATGGCATTGAATGTTTGCCTTATGTGTGTACAATGTGATCCGCCCTCAGTCCCCTTCGGGGTGAGAAAAAAGGGCGGAATATAAATACTGTAAACAAATAAATGAATCAAGCATACCCTCAGGAAGCTGGAGAAGGTTTAAATTGCCTCTGCGTCTGTCTCTGTCTCTGTTCTATGTTCTATGGCATTGAATGTTTGCCTTATGTGTGTACAATGTGATCCGCCCTCAGTCCCCTTCGGGGTGAGAAAGAAGGGCGGAATATAAATACTGTAAACAAATAAATAAATCAAGCATACCCTCAGGAAGCTGGAGAAGGTTTAAATTGCCTCTGCGTCTGTCTCTGTCTCTGTTCTATGTTCTATGGCATTGAATGTTTGCCTTATGTGTGTACAATGTGATCCGCCCTCAGTCCCCTTCGGGGTGAGAAAGAAGGGCGGAATATAAATACTGTAAACAAATAAATGAATCAAGCATACCCTCAGGAAGCTGGAGAAGGTTTAAATTGCCTCTGCGTCTGTCTCTGTCTCTGTTCTATGTTCTATGGCATTGAATGTTTGCCTTATATGTGTACAATGTGATCCGCCCTGAGTCCCCTTCGGGGTGAGAAAGAAGGGCGGAATATAAATACTGTAAACAAATAAACAAATCAAGCATACCCTCAGGAAGCTGGAGAAGGTTTAAATTGCCTCTGCGTCTGTCTCTGTTCTATGTTATATGGCATTGAATGTTTGCCTTATATGTATACAATGTGATCCGCCCTGAGTCCCCTTTGGGGCGGAATATAAATACTGTAAATAAAATAATAATAAATAATATTGCTCAGGGAAGATGAATCGGGGCTCCTTTTTTCCGGGGCAAGCAGTCGTTTAATTGCCCTGACAAAGGATTTCCTGATGAGCCGAGACATCAGGCCTGGGTACACGGTGCACCCGGTCCGATTAAATCTGTTGGTAATCCGCACCCGCCCGGAGCTGAAACACACACATACACACACAGATAGACACACACACAATGTGCTGTCACAAGCAGCCGCTCTCTGCAGAGCGTAGGAGCCGCTGAAGGCACCAAGTCTCAATGATGGTCCATTAGCCGGTGCCAATTAAAGCTGGCGGGCAAATAAGCGGGCAGAAGACCCTTTGTGCCGGGATGACATGCCCTTTCGGGACCCCGAGAGACCTTTTTGAGACCCCCAAAGCGAGGCAGCCGCCGAAGCCGGGGAGAAGATGATGGAGAGAAATCTATCAGCTGGAACCAGCGGCACCGTCGGCTTGTTGCTCTTGACTCTTTTGGGCTTCTTGACAGGTAAGCGAACAACTTATACACCGGTTGAGACGTCCCTGATATATCTTGTGTGGATCAGTTACGAGGAATATAGTCTCCGGTGCCCACTTTGCAATTGAAATCAATTACTCTCCGATGCCCATCCTTTGGGAAGGCTTTTGTAAAGTCTAAGTCAATGCAACTCAATCTGGAATATTTTAGGATCTTTGTTTCCAGGCATTGTGAGCATCAAGTGACCAAAAAAGACTCTTTCGTTGTGGATTATAAAAGGTTTCCCTTGATGTTAAGTCCAGTCATGTCTGACTCTGGGGTTGGGGCTCATCTCCATTTCTAAGCCCAAGAGCCGGCATTGTCCGTAGACACCTCTAAGGTCATGTGGCCACTGGCATGACTGCATGGAGCGCCGTTACCTTCCTGTCAAAGCGGTACCTATTGATCTACTCACACTCTGGGGGTTGGTGCTCATCTCCATTTCTAAGCCAAAGAGCCGGCGTTGTCCGTAGACACCTCCAAGGTCATGTGGCCACTGGCATGACTGCATGGAGCGCCATTACCTTCCCGCTGGAGCAGTACCTATTGCTCTACTCACACTCTGGGGGTTGGTGCTCATCTCCATTTCTAAGCCGAAGAGCCGGCGTTGTCCGTAGACACCTCCAAGGTCATGTGGCCAGCATGACTGCATGGAGCGCCCTTACCTTCCCACCAGAGCAGTACCTATTGATCTACTCACACTCTGGGGGTTGGTGCTCATCTCCATTTCTAAGCCAAAGAGCCGGCGTTGTCCGTAGACACCTCCAAGGTCATGTGGCCACTGGCATGACTGCATGGAGCGCCATTACCTTCCCACCAGAGCAGTACCTATTGATCTACTCACATTTGCATGCTTTTGAACTGCTAGGTTGGTAGAAGCTGGGTCTAACAGAGGGAGCTCACCCCATTCCCTGGATTCAAACTGCTGACCTTTTGGTCAGCAAGTTCAGCAGCTCAGCAGTTTAACTCACTGTGCCACCAGGAGCTCCACACAACCAATATATATATAAAAACTCTAATGTAAATAAAGAACAAATAAAGAATATAATATATTGTATGTATATATACTTGTAAACTGCCCTGAGACCCCTTTGGGGTGAGAAGGGCGGGATATAAATGTCACTAATAAATAAATAAACAACACTCAGAAAACAGAGGAATCCCAGAAACGAATCAATCAAGGCCAGCTAACACCTCCCAACAAAAGATTCCCCCAGGCAGGAAGCAGGCAGACGTTGAAGCGAAAAGGCTGTTCCATGCTAATCACGCCGGCCAAGGGGAACATCCACCCTTGCCTCCAACAGACGATACAATATTCCACAGACATATATTATATATAAACCCCACTTGCCTAGTTTTCAACAGACCACACAACCTCTGAGGATGCCTGCAATAGAGGTGGGTGAAACGTCAGGAGAGAATGCTTCTGGAACATGGCCCTTCAAGAGATGGAGTGGGGTATAAATAAAGTTATTATTATTATTATTATTATTATTATTATTATTATTATTATTATTATTTTATTATGACACAGCGAACAAGATAGATATGCTGGATTTCGTATCACAAAATAATAATAATAATTATTATTATTATTATTATTATTATTATTATTATTATTATTACAGTAGAGTCTCACTTATCCAAGCCTCGCTTATCCAAGCCTCTGGATAATCCAAGCCATGTTTTCAATATATCATGATATTTTGGTGCTACATTCGTAAATACAGTAATTACAACACAGCATTACTGGGTATTGAACTACTTTTTCTGTCAAATTTGTTGCATAACATGATGTTTTGGTGCTTCATTTGTAAAATCATAACCTAATTTGATGTTTAATAGGCTTTTCCTTAATCCCTCCTTATTATCCAAGATATTCGCTTATCCAAGCTTCTGTCAGCCCGTTTAGCTTGGATAAGTGAGACTCTACTGTATTATTATTATTATTATTATTATTATTATTATTATTATTATTATTATAGCATTGAGCCATTGCAGCCAAAACAGTGCTGAACTGTGTTATTTCGACCGTGTAGATGCCCTCCTCGTCCCCCAAATCCCTTCTCGGTCTTGCTGGTTCGTGATATAATCCACTGGGTTTTGCCCTCCCCTCCAAAGCCATGTCTTTCTGTACGAGGACAGGAGATTTGCGGAGATTACAATGTTCTCTAACCAACTTTGGGATAAAACGGGATAAAGCTGTGACAAAATTGCAGGAGGAATAATCTTCATCCTAGGAAGAGTCTCCCCCAATCCCACCGCCTCCCCGGGGAGGAAAATAGGTTTGATGTGGACTGGCTTCAAAGCTCCACTTGGACATGGAACTCTCTTTTGAGCCAGTTTCCCTCCACACTGTAAAATTAATGCGGTTTGGCCCCACTTGCACTGCCATGGCTCAATGCCACAGGATCCTGGGAGTTGTAGTTTTGGAGGATTGGACCAGGTCTTGTGCCTCGCCTGCCAAAGAGGTCTGACGCTTCACTCAACTACAAAACTCCGGGATCTCATAGGATTGAGCCATAGCAGCCCAGGGGACAGGCAGAGTTAGGCCTCACTTAGGCCTCTTCCACACTACCTATAAAAAACAAATTATCTGATTTCCCATACCACCATACTTCGCCACAGCAACGCGTGGCTGGGCACAGCTAGTATATATACAAAAGGGTAATGAAATTTCGGCCTAGGACAAAACAACAAAACTGCACATCCCAGAAACACTAAACTTGGCAGCACAACCCCTCATCCATGCCTCTACGTTCATACAACAAAAAGAAAAGAAAAATAAAGTCCTAATTAGAGGGAGAGGAATAATTGTTTTTATTCCAATTGCTGCCAGTTAGAAGGCTAAGCTATGCCCACTTGGTCCCCTAGCAACCCACTCAGTCTAGGGGACAGGCAGAGTTAGGCCTCACTTAGGCCTCTTCCACACTGCCTATAAAATACAGATTATCTGCCTCTACGTTCATACAACAAACAGCTCCAGCTACTCCAGAAAACAGCCAGGCTTTGAGACTGCAAGGCTATTCCACCTGGCCAATAAAGGATTCCCATAAGCCACAGCAACGCGTGGCCGGGCAAAGCTAGACTATATATATAAAAGGGTAATGAAATTTCGGCCTAGGACAAAACAACAAAACTGCACATCCCAGAAACACTAAACTTGGCAGCACAACCCCTCATCCATGCCTCTACGTTCATACAACAAAAAGGAAAGAAAAATAAAGTCCTAATTAGAGGGAGAGGAATAATTGTTTTTAGCCAATTGCTGCCAGTTAGAAGGCTAAACTCCGCCCACTTGGTCTCCTAGCAACCCACTCAGCCCAGGGGACAGGCAGAGTTAGCACCATCAAAGCCCTCCCGACAGATGTCCATCCAGCCTCTGAATCATAGAATCCTAGAATTGGAAGAGACCCCTAAAGGCCATCCAGGCCAATCCCATTCCATCAGGCAGGAAAACACCATCAAAGCCCTCCCGACAGATGACCATCCAGATGACAATCCTAGAGTTGAAAGCAACTCCTAAAGGCCATCCAGTCCATGCTCATTCCATCAGGCAGAAAGACACCATCAAAACCCTCCTGACAGATGTCCATTCAGCCTGTGAATAATAGAATCCTAGAGTTGGAAGAGACCCCTAAAGGCCATCCAGTCCAACCTTATTTCACGAGGTGGGAAGACACCATCAAAGTCCTCCCGGCAGATGGCCATCCAGCCTCTGCTTGAAAACATCCAGTGAAGACTTCATCATCTTATTATTATTATTATTATTATTATTATTATTATTATTATTATTATTTTGTTATGATACAGCAAACAAGATAGATATGCTGGATTTCATATCACAGCTGTCAGCTCTAGTTTGTAGTGCGGTTTTCTTGTACTGGTTTTTTGTCTGCTATGCTTTGAGGAGTTTCTGATTTTTGTCTTCAATCCAAGCAGGTTATTCACTTTGCTTTACATATTCATTATTATTATTATTATTATTATTATTATTATTATTATTATTATTATTGATACTAGAGTTGGAAGAGAGCCCCAAAGGCCATCCAGTCCAACCTTATTCCACCAGGTGGGAAGACACCATCAAAGCCCTCCCGACAGATGTCCATCCAGCCTCGGAATCATAGAGTTAGACGAGAGAGACCCCAAGCCCATTCTGCCATGCAGGAAGACTCGATCCAAGCCCTCCTGATAGATAGCCATCCAATCTCTGCTTTAAAAAACCCAGACGAGGAGACTCCATTGGAGTACTGTACCGACAGAACAGCTCTTACTATTAGGATTAAAAAACCAAAACAGCTGGACGAGTCAGAAGGAATGGCAACAGATGCAAAGAGCACAAGAAATGCCATCAACGTGTGACCCTCCGGGTACATGTAAATCCCGACTGTGGCACGACACATGGGAAAATTCGGACAGTGTTAGTCAGAGACTGGATTTCAGTTTCAGTTTCCATTTTCCCATACAGCTTCAGGTCATCCATGTACATCAGATGCGAAATTTTGGGAGATTTCTTAGATGTTTGAAAGCTGAGATTTGTTTTTTGTAAGACTTTTGTTGTTGTTATTATTATTATTATTATTATTATTATTATTATTATTATTGATACTAGAGTTGGAAGAGAGCCCCAAAGGGCATCCAGTCCAACCTTATTCCACCAGTTGGGAAGACACCATCAAAGCCCTCCCAACAGATGTCCATCCAGCCTCGGAATCATAGAGTTAGAAGAGATCCCAGGTGTCCGTTCAAGAAGACTCGATCCAAGCCCTCCCGATAGATAGCCATCCAGTCTGTGCTTTAAAAAACCCAGACGAGGAGACTCCATTGGAGTACTGTACTGACAGAACAGCTCTTACTGTTAGGATTAAAAAACCAAAACATCTGGACGAGTCAGAAGGAATGGCAACAGATGCAAAGAGCACAAGAAATGCCATCAACGTGTGACCCTCCGGGTACATGTAAATCCCGACTGTGGCACGACACATGGGAAAGAAACCCGACGGATGCAAATCCAGAACACGAGTTCGACTGGGAATAATTTTGGCAGCTGGCAACCGAAGGGTTGTTTTTTTTACAAAAACCCAGCCCCCTCCACCGGGAGGGTATTTAATCTTCTCCTAATGCGCAGACACATCTGTTCAGCTCTTTGCGACTGAGTGACAGCCGAAAGCAAGAGGACGGCGGGGGCACCTCTGGGCGACACGGCTGGCAAAGGAGGTGGCACCGGGTGCCGAAACATCCCATGGGATCGGACACATTGGGTCCGGGCAGGGATGGACCCAAGGAAGCGGCAGATGGGGCAGCCAAGCTTCAGAAAGCAAGCAAGCATTTTATTGCTGCACTAGCCGTGCCCGGCCACGCGTTGCTGTGGCGAAGTATAGTGGTATGGGAAATAAAGTATTGAGGAATTGGTGGTAGTTAAGGTAAAGGGTAAAGGTGTGGAGTCCAGATAATCCAGTTAAAGCAGATAATATAAGATTATAAATGGGTTATATAGCTGTGTGGAAGGGCCTTGAGTCTACACTGCCATATAATCCAGTTAAAATCTGATAATCTGTATTTTATAGGCAGTGTGGAAGAGGCCTAAGTGAGGCCTAACTCTGCCTGTCCCCTGGGCTGAGTTTTTTTTTTTCGTGTCAGGAGCAACCGGAGTTGCTTCTGGAGTGAGAGAATTGGCCGTCTGTAAGGACGTTGCCCAGGGGACGCCCGGATGTTTTGATGTTTTTACCATCCTTGTGGGAGGCTTCTCTCATGTTCCCGCATGGAGCTGGAGCTGGTAGAGGGAGCTCATCCACACTCTCCCCAGGTGGGATTCGAACCTGGCAGCTTTCAGGTCAGCAACCCAACCTTCAAGTCACTTAGTGGGCTGAGTGGGTTGCTAGGAGACCAAGTGAGCGGAGCTTAGCCTTCTAACTGGCAGCAATTGGATAAAAACAATTATTCCTCTCCCTCTAATTAGGACTTTATTTTTCTTTTCTTTTTGTTGTATCAACCTAGAGGCGTGGATGATGGGTTGTGTTGTCAATTTTCGAGGTTGTGGGGTGTTTAGTTTTGTTGTTTTGGCGGTCGCCAGGATTCCATCACTCTTTTATATATATAGATTGTGTTAACTAATGTTTTAAATCACTGTTTTTATGATGTTATGTTGTTATGCTGGGCACGTCCCTGTTGTAAACCACCCCGAGTCCCTTCGGGGAGATGGTGGCGGGATACAAGAATAAAGTATTATTATTATTATTATTATTATTATTATTATTATTATTATTATTATTATTATTATTATTTTATGACACAGCAAACAAGATAGAAATGCTGGATTTCGTATCACAAAATCACAAGTCGAACACTTCCCAAGTGTCTAGGACTGTGTGATGTATTATTATTATTATTATTATTATTATTATTATTATTATTATTATTATTATTATTATTACAGTACTATTATTATTATTATTATTATTATTATTTTATTATGACACAGCAAACAAGATAGACATGCTGGATTTCGTATCACAAAACCACAAGTCAAACACTTCCCAAGTGTCTAGGACTGTGATGTATTTTCGGATGATGAGCGCAGATCCCATTAGGGTGGCCTTTTGCAGCTGGCAGATCGTAATTTTGTCAATGTCTATTGTTTCCAAATGCCGGCTGAGATCTTTTGGCACGGCACCCAGTGTGCCCATCACCACCGGGACCACCTGCACTGGTTTCTTCCAGAGTCTTTGCAGTTCAGTCTTGAGGTCCTGAGAGCGGCTGAGTTTTTCCTGTTGTTTTTCGTCAATGCGACTGTCACCTGGGATGGCGACATCAATGATCCAAACCTTTTTCTTTTCCACAACTGTGATGTCTGGTGGGTTGTGTTCCAGAACTTTGTCAGTCTGGATTCGGAAGTCCCACAGTATCTTTGCATGCTCATTTTCCAATACTTTTGCAGGTTTGTGATCCCACCAGTTCTTTGCTGCTGGAAGGTGGGACTTGAGGCGTAAGTTCCAATGGATCATTTGGGCCACATAGTTGTGCCTCTGTTTGTAGTCTGTCTGTGCGATTTTCTTACAGCAGCTGAGGATATGATCCATGGTTTCGTCAGCTTCCTTGCACATTATTATTATTATTATTATTATTATTATTATTATTATTATTATTATTATTAAGTATTATTATTATTATCCTGGAATTCTCTCCTTTACTTCCCCTCTGGGCTAGTCCCCTACAATTATATTGTATGACACAGCAAACAAGATAGATATGCTGGACTTCGTATCACAAAATCACAAGTCGAACACTTCCCAAGTGTCTAGGACTGTTGTTGTTATTGTTATGATTGTATGACACAGCAAACAAGATAGATATGCTGGAGTTTCTGACAGCTGGCCATCCAAACCATGTCTCAAGACCTCCGTTACGGGATCATCGGATCCCACGACGTCCATTTTTCATACCACTTTCTGCATGTTTGTCCCGCCTTGTTTCCACGCGGGTTATTATTATTATTATTATTATTATTATTATTATTATTATTATTTCAGAGGGTAGTTGTAACTCTGGACGGATGCCTGTCCTGTGTCTTCTCCGTCTCTGTTTTATGTTCAAATCTGTTTGTTGTCGTGTTCTTAACTTTCTTTGTCTCCATTTGGTTTCACCAGTGACGATCTTGGGTAATGAGGCAAACCACAGCTTGGAAAAGTTCCTTTTGGGGGTGAAGGATGTTGTTGTATTTGTTGTTGTTGTTGTTGTTGTTGTTGTACGTTATATTCATGCTGTTATGTGTTTTGCTCACGTTGACTCCAGCCTACGGCAACCTGCCCCATGAGTGCTCTTAGTATGAGTTACTGAGATGAGGTTTCATTGAATCCTAGATCCGGAAAAGACCCCAAGGGCCATCCAGTCCAACCCCCTGCCATGCAGGAATACACCACCAAAGCACTCCCGACAGATGGCCATCCAGCCCTGCCTTCCTCTGAGAGTGTGTGACTTGCCCAAGATCACTATGTTGGAGTGAAGCTTTGAATTCTGGCTTCCAGAGGTGTAGTCCAGCATTCAAAACCATACACCAGTCTTATATAGATACCTTTGGGGTTTGCAATCATGAAGGTATCTGCATAAAGGTAGCCTGGCCTCTGTTGCTTGGAGGCGATCCAGCCGGAAAGGATGTCAAACTGCGATCGTTCGTCAAGCAGACATACCACACAATGCATTACAGTACATTTTATAGGAAAAAAACAGGGCGGTCAACTTTGAATTTCCCGCCCCCCTCTACCAGCTTTGTGCTGATTGGTTGTTGTCATCAACTAGAGAGGAGGCGTGGACGCCTCAGCCAATCAGACAGACAGCACCGCTTCGGCCTCTCAGCCAATCAGGAGTGAGGAGGCGGTCCGAGGAGAAAACAAAGCACCGGGGGTGGATTTGGACTGGATTCAAATGGTTTAATGGGTGTCCGGCAGCTGGCGATAACCCCTAGGTTAATAATAATAATAATAATAATAATAATAATAATAATAATAATAATAATACAGTAGAGTCACTTATCCAACATTCTGGATTATCCAACGCATTTTTGTAGTCAATGTTTTCAATACATCGTGATATTTGATGCTAAATTCATAAATACAGTAATTACTACATAGCATTACTGTGTATTGAACTACTTTTTCTGCCAAATTTGTTGTCTAACATGATGTTTTGGTGCTTAATTTGTAAAATCATAACCTAATTTGATGTTTAATAGGCTTCTCCTTAATCTCTTCTTATTATCCAAGGTATTCGCTTATCCAAGCTTCTGCCGGCCCGTTTATGTTGGATAAGTGAGACTCTACTGTACCATATAATACTATTAATTATATGTTATATATTACATATAATATTACTGTACCGCCCTATCTCCCGGATGGGACTCAGGGCGGTTTACAGTCATAAAAGCAACACAAACATTACATAACAACATAATACACATTATTAAACAAAGTAAAATAATACAGTAGAGTCTCACTTATCCAACATAAACGGGCCGGCAAAATGTTGGATAAGCGAATATGTTGGATAATAAGGAGGCATTAAGGAAAAGCCTATTAAACATCAAATTAGGTTATGATTTTACAAATGAAGCACCACAACATCATGTTAGACAACAAATTTAGCAGAAAAAGTAGTTCAATACGCAGTAATGCTATGTAGTAATTACTGTATTTATGAATTTAGCACCAAAATATCACGATATATTGAAAACATTGACTACAAAAATGTGTTGGATAATCCAGAACGTTGGATAAGCGAGTGTTGGATAAGTGAGACTCTACTGTACAATTATAACAATAAATCACACTTACATGACCAGATCAAGGGGACGGGAAATGCAATGATACTTTTATTTGGGATTAGTGACAATGTATACAATTATAATATATTGTATATACATGTAATATTAATAATAATATTATGATGTAATACAATGTAATAATAATTATAATTCACTATTATAATTGTATATTTATATTTATTTTATATTATATTATATTATATTATATTATATTTATATTATATTTATATTACATGCAATATTACTAATAATATTGCTATATAGTTATATAATATAATATATTGTATGTATATATCAGGGGTCCCCAAACTAAGGCCCGGGGGCCGGATGCGGCCCTCCAAGGTCATTTACCTGGCCCCCGCCCTCAGTTTTATAATATAATATTTTTATATCAGTTTTAATAATATAACATATTGTGTATACATATAATATTGATAATAATCTTATGTTATACAATATAATACTAATAGTAATACCATATAATAATATTAATTGTATGTTATATATTACATATTATATTACAGTATAGTGGTATAGTTCAATATAGTAATATATAATGCAAATATTGTGTTATGCTAATAATATAATATATTGTATGTACATACAGTTCTGAGTCTCCTTCGGGGTGAGAAGGGTGGGATATAAATGTAGTAAATAAATGCAGTAAATAAATAATAAATTTTAGACTTGGGCTTGGCCAAAGTCTGACATGACTTGGAAGGCACACAACAACAACAACAACAACAACAATCCTATTTAACTTGACTATCTCATTGGCCAGTAGCAGGCCCACACTTTCCATTGAAATCCTGATAGGTTTATGTTGGTTAAAATTGTTTTAATTTTTAAATATTGTATTGTTCTTTCATTGTTGTTGTTGTTGTTGTTGTTGCACTACAGAGAAGGCATGTGCAGTATGCATAGGAATTTTTTTTTTCTCCAAATGATAATTCGGCCCCTCAACAGTCTGAAAGATTGTGGACTGGCCCTCTGCTTAAAAAGTTTGGGGACCCCTGATATATATACTTGTAAACCGCCCTGAGTTCCCTTCGGGGTGAGAAGGGCGGGATATAAATGTCGCAAATAAAATAATAAATAAATAAATGTTGGGGCTGGGGAAGAAGCAGAGGAGAGGATAGTCCCGGCTTGTTGAAGCTGCTGCTGGGGCCCACATTTCATGGTTGGCTGGCCCAACGGGGCTTTCCGGATCCGTGGAACTCCCTGCTGCAGGTCAGATTAGATTGAACGCAGGGGGCCCTTGACTTTTTCACAACCATGGCTTTTTTGGAGGATGGCGGCTCCCAGATTCAAGTGGCCACCGTCTCCAAAAAAAGGGAAGGAACTTTTCCAAGCTCTAAAGAGAAGCCCGTAGAATCATAGAATCATAGAATAGTAGAGTTGGAAGAGACCTCATGGGCCATCTAGTCCAACCCCCTGCTAAGAAGCAGGAAATCGCATTCAAAGCACCCCCGACAGATGGCCATCCAGCCTCTGCTTAAAAGCCTCCAAAGAAGGAGGCTCCACCACGGCCCCGGGGCAGAGAGTTCCACTGCTGAACAGCCCTTCTCACAGTGAGGAAGTTCTTCCTGATGTTCAGGTGGAATCTCCTCCTCCTTCCTTGTTCCCTTGTGTCCTAGTCTGCAGGGCAGCAGAAAGGAAGCTCCCTCCCTCCTCCCTATGACTTCCCTTCACGTATTTGTACATGGCTATCATGTCTCCTCTCAGCCTTCTCTTCTGCAGGCTAAACATGCCCAGCTCTTTAAGCCGCTCCTCATAGGGATTGTTCTCCAGACCAGGGGTCCCCAAACTAAGGCCCGGGGGCCACATGCAGCCCATTGAAGCCATTTATCCGGCCCCCGCCTGGTGCACCCCTTCCAATGATTTGCTTGTTTATAATGGTATTTTGATTATTATTTAATTAATCATTAATGTTTAAGGGGTGCTTTGCTAGTGCTTTTGATGCACAAAGGCAGAAGGAGGTTGGGCTAAATGGCACTAGGGGTTTCTTCCAACCCTCTTTTATTATTATTATTATTATTATTATTATTATTATTATTATTATTTTCACAAAGACACAGTATAATACAGCTAACGAGATCTATATGCTGGATTTCATATCACAAAATCACAAGTCAAACACTTCCCAAGTGTTTAGGACTGTGTGATATATTGTTGTTGTTGTTGTTAACAATGTTGAGGCTTGGTGAACATCTGTCAGGGGTGCTTTGCTTGTGCTTTTGGTGCACAAAGGCAGAAGGAGGTTGGGCTAAATGGCACTAGGGGTTTCTTCCAACCCTCTTTTATTATTATTATTATTATTATTATTATTATTATTATTATTATTATTATTTTCACAAAGACACAGTATAATACAGCTAACGAGATCTATATGCTGGATTTCATATCACAAAATCACAAGTCAAACACTTCCCAAGTGTTTAGGACTGTGTGATATATTGTTGTTGTTGTTGTTAACAATGTTGAGGCTGGGTGAACATCTGTCAGGGGTGCTTTGCTTGTGCTTTTGGTGCACAAAGGCAGAAGGAGGTTGGGCTAAATGGCACTAGGGGTTTCTTCCAACCCTCTTTTATTATTATTATTATTATTATTATTATTATTATTATTATTATTATTATTATTTTCACAAAGACACAGTATAATACAGCTAACGAGATCTATATGCTGGATTTCATATCACAAAATCACAAGTCAAACACTTCCCAAGTGTTTAGGACTGTGTGATATATTGTTGTTGTTGTTGTTAACAATGTTGAGGCTGGGTGAACATCTGTCAGGGGTGCTTTGCTTGTGCTTTTGGTGCACAAAGGCAGAAGGAGGTTGGGCTAAATGGCACTAGGGGTTTCTTCCAACCCTCTTTTATTATTATTATTATTATTATTATTATTATTATTATTATTATTATTATTTTCACAAAGACACAGTATAATACAGCTAACGAGATCTATATGCTGGATTTCATATCACAAAATCACAAGTCAAACACTTCCCAAGTGTTTAGGACTGTGTGATATATTGTTGTTGTTGTTGTTAACAATGTTGAGGCTGGGTGAACATCTGTCAGGGGTGCTTTGCTTGTGCTTTTGGTGCACAAAGGCAGAAGGAGGTTGGGCTAAATGGCACTAGGGGTTTCTTCCAACCCTCTTTTATTATTATTATTATTATTATTATTATTATTATTATTATTATTATTTTCACAAAGACACAGTATAATACAGCTAACGAGATCTATATGCTGGATTTCATATCACAAAATCACAAGTCAAACACTTCCCAAGTGTTTAGGACTGTGTGATATATTGTTGTTGTTGTTGTTGTTGTTGTTGTTAACAATGTTGAGGCTGGGTGAACATCTGTCAGGGGTGCTTTGCTTGTGCTTTTGGTGCACAAAGGCAGAAGGAGGTTGGACTAAATGGCACAAGGGGTTTCTTCCAACCCTCTTTATTATTTTTATTATGATTATTATTAACAGTGAGGCTGTATTTGTTCTCACTTTTTTATTTCAAAATAAGAGATGTGCAGTATGCATAGGAATTTGTTCTTTTTTTCCAACTCTAATCCGGCCCTCCAACGGTCTGAGGGACTGTGAACTGGCCCCTTGTTTAAAAAGTTTGGGGACCCCTGCTCCAGACCCTTAATCATTTTAGTCTCCCTCCTCTGGACGCTTTCCAGCTTGTCAACATCTCCCTTCAACTGCGGTGCCCAGAATTGGACCCAGTGTGATTCCAGGTAACGTGGTCTGACCAAGGCAGAATAGAATAAGGGGGAACCAGGTCCCGGTGGCCGAACCAAGTGTTGCTGGTGTCTTGCAGTCCCGCCAGTGCCTTCTTCCGGACCGTCTACAATGGAGACAGAGCCTTCCGGGTCTGAACTTCCGCCCCTCTTTCTCTCTCTCTCTTTTGTGTAGTTGGCTTGTTTGGCCAGACTGATGAGCCAAGGGCACAGCTAGCCGAGGACGGCCTGCTTGACCCTAGTTGGTGTGCAGGTGAATGCCTTTTACTTTCTATGCCGTTGACACGGTCCTGTTCTTAGGCTGCTCCTTAGGCTCCGCTGCCATCCACACTCTTTGGCACCACTTTCGAGAGGTCTGCATCCGTAGAGAGTTGATGTTCGTTTTGTGTAGTAGTTTCATTCGTGTCGTCTCGTTTCCGTACTTGTGTCCCGCTAACGACACAAAATTTTCGTCTGGCTTACAAAAAAAAAAAAAACAACCAAAAAAATTCTTACCATTGGCTGCAATGGGAGGGCTTCCGAGGCTCACCCCTCCCCCCTTTTAGCCCAACAACTTTTAAAATGTTTGAGTCTTCCCTAGAGTACTATGGTTATTAATATTGTTGTTATTATTTTATTATGACACAGCAAACAAGATAGATATGCTGGATTTCATTATTATTATTATTATTATTATTATTGTTATTATTATCAAGACCCATTGATCCGCATCCAATGTAATTGGGAGGCACTGCTCTCCCAGACTCAGCTTAGGGTGCCAAAATAACTGCTGTTCTTAATATTAATATAAATATTATCATCAAGACCCATTGATCCACATCGGATGTAATTGGGAGGCACTACTCTCCCAGACTCAGCTCAGGGTGACAAAATAACTGTTGTTCTTAATATAAATATTATCATCAAGACCCATTGATCCACATCGGATGTCATTGGGAGGCACTACTCTCCCAGACTCAGCTCAGGGTGACAAAATAACTGTTGTTCTTAATATAATTATTATTATTATCAATACCCATTGATTCATATCGGATGTAATTGGGAGGCACTGCTCTCCCAGACTCAGCTTAGGGTGCCAGAATAACTCTTGTTCTTAATATTAATATAAATATTATTATCAAGACCGATTGATACACATCCAATGTAATTGAGAGGCACTCCTCTCCCAGACTCAGAATAACAGCTGTTCTTAATAGTAATATAAATATTATTTTCAATACCCATTGATACACATCCAATGTAATTGGGAGGCACTGCTCTCCCAGACTCAGAATAACTGCTGTTCTTAATATTAATATAAATATTATTATCAAGATCCATTGATCCACATCGGATGTAATTGGGAAGCACTGCTCTCCCAGACTCAGCTTAGGGTGCCAGAATAACTGCTGTTCTTAATATTAATATAAATATTATTATCAAGACCCATTGATACACATCGGATGTAATTGGGAGGCACTCCTCTCCCAGACTCAGAATAACTGCTGTTCTTAATATTAATATAAATATTATTATCAAGATCCATTGATCCACATCGGATGTAATTGGGAGGCACTCCTCTCTCAGACTCAGAATAACTGCTATTCTTAATATTAATATAAATATTATTTTCAATACCCATTGATCCACATCGGATGTAATTGGGAAGCACTGCTCTCCCAGACTCAGCTTAGGGTGCCAGAATAACTGCTGTTCTTAATATTAATATAAATATTATTATCAAGACCCATTGATCCACGTTGGATGTAATTGGGAGGCACTCCTCTCTCAGACTCAGAATAACTGCTATTCTTAATATTAATATAAATATTATTATCAAGACCCATTGATACACATCAGATGTAATTGGGAGGCACTCCTCTCTCAGACTCAGAATAACTGCTATTCTTAATATTAATATAAATATTATTTTCAGTACCCATTGATACACATCGGATGTAATTGGGAGGCACTCTTCTCCCAGTCTCAGAATAACTGCTGTTCTTAATATTAATATAAATATTATTATCAAGACCCATTGATAGACATCGGATGTAATTGGGAGGCACTCCTCTCCCAGACTCAGATGGGCCAAAAGTTTAAACTGTTAGACAATCAACTATAATAATAATAATAATAATAATAATAATAATAATAATAATAATAATAATAATAATAACTTTGTTTATATTCCGCCCTGTCTCCCTGAGGGGACTCAGGGCGGATTCCAACATAAAACGGCAAACCTTCAATGCCTCCATAAACAAATACTGACATAAAAATACCAGAGAAACCCCACATATAAAAATAACATTAAAACCTCACATCAATTTAAAGCCTAACATCAATAAATTAAACTACGTGTAGTCCAACAAAATTATATAAAAATCCAAACAAGCATCCAGATTGGTTTACATTAGTTTAAACTCCCATCAAGAAAAACTTCCTTAATGGGTATCAGTGGCCTGTGGCTTGTGCGGCTTGTGTCATCACTATCTGGACCTCAAAGTAGTACTTTCTTCGAAATCTGGTTTGAAACTGCATTAAGTGGTCAGTGTGTAGACGTGTCCCTGAGCGTGCAGGTGCTTTGCCTTCGTCGTGCCATGGAAGTCCTAATGTTTGGCCTCTCCCCATAGATATCATCGCCGGCCAGGTCCAAAGCCCTCCTCGCCGAGTGAATGCGGTTTTGGGGGGCACGGCCGTCCTCTCTGTGAATCTCGCACCCCGGGCCAAAGTCAGGGAGATCGAGTGGAGCTACCGAGCCGGACCGGGACCGGCTCTCTTGGTGGCCGTCTTCCGGGATGGGAAATTCGAGCGGCCCGATCCCGGCGACCGGTTCAAGCAGCGGGTGGACATGTTCAACGAGACCCTGAGGATCCGGGCCTTGGAGGTGAACGACAGCGGCATCTTCGGTGCCCGGATCAAACTGCTTCCGGCCATCGTGGAAGATCAGATTTTCCAGCTGGCTGTCTATGGTGAGTCTTTGTTTAGAAATATGAGCCAACGGTGTGATGCGGCAACTCAAAAGGCCAATGCGATTCTAGACTGCATCAATAGGAGTATAGTGTATATAAGGATTGTATATGCAAAACTATGGAAGTCACAAGATATTCCAATGAAAGAACAATGGCAGGGGGAAATGGAAGAGCCGTTCTTACTAAAAAATACAAAGAAAACATACTGGACTTTATACAGAGAGTATATGAATAATACAAAAGAATAACCCTAGAAACTGAAGACTTAGATAGGCAATAAAGAAAACAACCAGGACCATACAAATTAAAAACTAACAAAATTTTAAAAATCCTGTGAAAACATGGATGGAAGACCAAATATTTCTTATTCATTTTGTTTCCGACCCTTTATGTTCCTTCCCCACTCCCGAACCCCATACACAACCCTATTTACCTATCCCCTATCCCTTTTTCTTACCCGTTTTTCCCTTCATCTTTTTGCCTTCCCCCCTCCCCATTTTATGTAAAATGTTTTGTTTTTTGGAAAACTTTAATAAAAATTAATCAAAAAAATATAGGAGTATAGTGTCTAGGTCAGTGGTTCCCAAACCTATTTGGCCTGCCGCCCCCTTTCCAGAAAAAATATGACTCAGCACCCCCTGGAAATGGGGCGTGGCTTAGAGGAGGTGGGCGTGGCTACTGCTCAAGAAGGCAGGGCTGAGCCTCTCCCTAATCCAAGAGGCAGGGCTGCGAGGGGGAGGTGGGCGGGGCCACAAATGGGCGGCCAGGACTGGGGTGGGCGGAGTTACGAGCTCTGAGGCAGGGCTGAGCTTCTATCCCTGTCCTGCGGTGCCTGCCAGGACACAGGGGGCGGGGCTAGAGGAGGGGGCGGGGCCTCTTCCCAAGTGCCTGACGGGGCTGAACCTCTATACAGAGGCTCTTGGGAAGAGGCCCCACCCCTAGCCCTGCCCTTTAGTCTTAAAAGGCCTCTCAGGAGAAGTATAGAGGCTCAGCCCTGTCTCAGGCTTTTGGAAGGAGGCCCCGCCCCCTTCCCTAGCTCCGCCCTCTGTGTCCCAACAAGCGCCTCAGGGGAGGTATAGATGCTCAGCCCTGTCTCAGGCTTTTGGAAGGAGGCCCCGCCCCCTTCCCTAGCTCCGCCCTCTGTGTCCCAACAAGCGCCTCAGGGGAGGTATAGATGCTCAGCCCTGTCTCAGGCTCTTGTGAAGAAGCCACGCCCACTCCTCTAGCTCCGCCCCCTGTGTCCTAACAGGCGCCTCAGGTGCTCAGCCCTGTCTCCGGCACTTTAGAAGAGGCTCCGCCCCACTCCTGGCCCTGCCCTCGTGTCCTAATAGGTGCCATCACTTCCCCTCTGGATCACTCCAGCCCCGAATCAGGCTTCGGAGAGTTGGCAGCCATTTCCTTCCTGACCGTGTCTAGTCAGCGCTCTCTTCCCTCTCCAAGTTGAAAAATCGCAGTTAAAGCCTTTTGTGCCATTGAAATCCACAAGCATGTGGACAACTTCAACAGAAAGGAGGAAACCATGAAAATGAACCAAATCTGGCTCCCAGTATTAAAAAACTCAAAAATCAAAACAGTAGATGGGAAGCAACACTCTGAGGGCAGAGGTGCCCCAAGGACGGCTAATGACTCTGAACAAAGGATGCCCCACAGGCAAGAGACAAACCTTTCCAATGCTAATTAGGGTGATTAACTACAACATTCACGCTGGCTTCCAACTGACAAAGGACTCTTGTCACAGATATATATTTACCTTCCTTGCCTAGTTTACTTCTGGAACATGGCCACACAGCCCGAAAGACATACAACAACCCTTAAAGCCTTTTGTTTGTCTCAGCACCAAGCTAGAGACAGCAGCCAATTAGAATTCTGGCTCCTGGCTGGCTCAGCCAATCAGCTGCCGACACATGCCTTTCCAGTCAACCCATTATATCATGGTGTCCTTTTACAAATCCTCCCATCCTAGATCCCTTTCTCAAGGGTGTTAATGTGGGATTTGTGTATTGATAGCGTTTAAATGCAGTTTGTGCCATGCTTGTATTGCAACTGATTGCATCATCCAGAATGTACTATAGTGTGGAAAGAGTTAATTGCCAAGAAGCTGCGATGTCCTTGATGTGTGGCCGGAACTAGGGAGTATCCAGACACAAGTGTTTGTGCATTACTGATTCTGTCGAGTTCTGTCTGCCTAGAGTTTGAGTCAAGTCCTGTGTTTGTCTGCAAGTCTGTTTGTGTTGATACAGTAAAACGTTGTAAATAGTTTTACCAACGTCTCTGAGTGTCTCTTCGTTCTGCGCTCCACTGCTTCCATCCAACTACTGCTGTGCTGCAAATACTCTTTTTTAAAAATAATAATAATAATTTTTATTGAAGTTTTTGTTTTATATTCTCTTTATTTTTAACTTTCACTCCTCCTTCTTTTTCATGTATGGTATAAAGTCCTAAAAGATAATAATCCGGCTTACATTCCAAATTAATTTTTAAGATTTTCCTGCATTCAATGTTAATTATTCTCCAATATTTTTTAATTTCCTTACAACTCCACCACATGTGATGGTACGACCCTACTTGCTCTCTGCATCTCCAACATTTATTATCCCTATACATTAAACCATTTTTTTTTGGTGTTAAATACCATCTGTGTATTATTTTAATCCAATTTTCTTTAAGATCTGTAGCAAGGCCATATTTAATTTTTTTTTTGTTCCATATTTCCTCCCATTCACTCATTGAAATTGGTCTGCCCAAATCCCTTGACCACTTTAGCATTGAGTCTTTAACGACTTCTGCTTCCGTGGCTGCGCTGCAAATACTCCGACAAAGGGCAGTTTCCAAGCTTTGCTTCTCCCTCTTGGTTTGGACAGAACCGGTTTCGACACCCCGGATCCAGAGCCAGCTGGTCTCCAGCACCCCGAAGTGGTGCAACGTGACGCTGCAGTGTCTGTCTCCCAGCAAAGGCCCGGTCAACATCACCTGGAGGAAAGGCAACCCCATCCGGGACCTGGGCGCCTCCGACCGGTTCCAGGTCTCCCCCGACGGCCGGACCCTCCGCCTCTCGCTGCTCCCGGCCTCCCTCAACACCACCTACTCCTGCCTGGCCAGCAACCCCATCGAGCACAAGATCGTCTCCTTCGACCTGCAACGCATCTGCCAGAGCGGAGGTGAGACGGACAGAGAGGTCTCCCAGTTCTGACCCATCACCCGTTGCTCTCTTCTGGGCCTGGGGTTGCCACAGCCTTATTGCAAAGATGTTATTATTATATATTTTATATCCGCTGCCACCAGTTATTAAAGACTAGCTTGGAGACCCGGCGATGCCCGGGTCATTTGAGAAAGGCCTTGTTTGCCTGTGTTCCAAGTGTAGCCTATATCCAATGTCAGCTGGGTTCAGTGGGTGCGGGTGAGCTCCAACTCCCATATGCAAGTCCCATCGTCCAGTGTCCATCCCCCTCCAAACAGAGCCAGTATGTAGAATAGGTCATGAGGGCTCCATGTACCATGTTTGGTCTTGATCAGTCATTTGTGTGGGTCGCGGTGCTCTCAGGAAGTGAGTTAAGGTATTGGAAGTCCCATCGTCCATGGTCCATCCTCCTCCAAACAGAGCCAGTATGTAGAGTAGGTCATGAGGGCTCCATGTACCATGTTTGGTCTTGATCAGTCATTTGTGTGGGTCGCGGTGCTCTCAGGAAGTGAGTGAAGGTATTGGAAGTCCCATCGTCCATGGTCCATCCTCCTCCAAACTGCACCTGGGTGTAGAGTGAGTCATGGGTGTTCTCTGTTTGAAGTTTGGTCTTGATGAGACATTGATGGGGGTGACAGTGGTCTCGGGAAGTGAATGAATATACTGCAAGTCCCATCATCCAAGGTCCAAGCTCTTTCAAATCTCACCAAGATGTAGAGTGGGCCATGGTGGCTCTATGTGCCAAGTTTGGTCTTGATCAGTCATTGGTGGGGGTCACAGTAGTCCCAGGAAGTGACTGAAGATAGTGCAAGTCCCATCATCCACGGTCCCTCTTCCCCCAAACTGCACCAGGATGTAAAGTGGGCTACCCTGCACCTGCGTGTCAAGTTTGATACAGTTTTGTCATACATGGGCATCACCGTGGTTTGTGGGAGGTGAATTGGATGAATGTACTGCAAATCCCATAATCCTTGGTCCACCCTCCGTCAAAGTGCTGCAGCATGTGAAGTGTGTCATTTGGGATCTGTGTGCCTGGTTTGGTTCAGTTGTGTGATTTGTGGCAGTTGCTGTGGTCTCAAGAAGTGAGGGAAGGTATTGCAAATTCCATCATCCTTGGTCCATCCTGCCCCAATATACATCAGGATGTAAAGGGGTCGACTAATCAGATTAATCAGGCTCAGATTAATGGGATATATATATATATATATATATATATATATATATATATATATATTCTTCTTCCTGACTTGCAAGGGCGTCTTTCCCTTTTCAAAACATTCCCTTGATTAAGAGCGAGGGAGGCTTTGGAAAAGTAAACACTGATAAGGGAGGGTAAGATGAGAGATAAATAGATCATATCTTGCAAGCAATAGGATCCAGGCTCACACACACACACACACACACACACACACACACACACACACACACACATATATATATATATATATATATATATATATATATATATATATATTCTTCCTGACTTGCAAGGGCGTCTTTCCCTTTTCAAAACATTCCCTTGATTAAGAGCGAGGGAGGCTTTGGGAAAGTAAACACTGAGAAGGGAGGGTAAGATGAGAGATAAATAGATCATATCTTGCAAGCAATAGGATCCAGGCTCAGATTAAAGGGTATATATACATATACATATACATATATATACATATATATACATATATATACATATATATACATATATATATATATATATATATATATATATATATATATATATATTCTTCTTCCTGACTTGCAAGGGTGTCTTTCCCTTTTCAAAACATTCCCTTGATTAAGAGCGAGGGAGGCTTTGGAAAAGTAAACACTGATAAGGGAGGGTAAGATGAGAGATAAATAGATCATATCTTGCAAGAAATAGGATCCAGGCTCAGATTAATGGGTGTATATATCTCTTCCTGACTTGCAAGGGCCTCTTTCCCTTTTCAAAACATTCCCTGGGTTAAGAGCAAGGGAGGCTTTGGAAAAGTAAACACTGATAAGGGAGGGTAAGATGAGAGATAAATAGATCATATCTTGCAAACAATAGGATCCAGGCTCAGATTAATGGGTATATATATATTCTTCTTCCTGACTTGCAAGGGCGTCTTTCCTTTTTCAAAACATTCCCTTGGTTAAGAGCAAGGGAGGCTTTGCAAAAGAAAACACTGAGAAGGGAGACTCATGTCTTCCTTTATGGGCAAATCCCAGCCTCCAAAGCTCCCTCCAAGGAACAGGGACTTCTAGTTTTTGCATGCACGAGAGATACTTTATCCCGTACAGCGCTAATCTCCCGCCCTGTGTTTTCCAATCCCAACAGCCGAGGCCTCCTTCTCCAAGTCCGGCTACGTGGTGCTGACTTTTATCCTCTTAGTGCTAAGCCTCGGGGCGGCGTTTTGGTGCTGGCGGCTCAACAACGAGAAGTCGGCGGAGGCAGGTGAGCCCAACGCCCTTAAGACCATAATGAAATCAGGCTTTGTCCCATAATCGGTACGGGAGAGATTTGATGCCTCATTGTCACTTTACATCTGCTGCAATTGTTGCTTTTGCAAGCGCTTTCTCTCTGTACGAGCCAAAGAAAAGCTTCCCGGTTTGGATTTCTGCCTATCACAGCAATGCTCGCAGTCCAACGTTGACTTAAGTAATCACTTAATTGTAATTTTAATTCCACGTTCTATTAAGTGTGTTTTTTATTTCTAGAGGTTAATGTCTAAATTTTGTAATTTGTCTATATTCTTGCTCATTGATGTATTGTATATTGTTATTGTTTTTATCTGGTATTATCTGTGAGCCGCCCCGAGTCCTCTTCGGGGGAGATGGAGACAGGGTTTTAAAAAACGTATTATTATTATTGTTTTTGTTTTTGTTATTGTGACACAGCAAACAAGATAGATATGCTGGATTTCGTATCACAAAACCACAAGTCGGACACTTCCCAAGTGTCTAGGACTGTGTGATATTATTATTATTATTATTATTATTATTATTATTTTATTATGACACAACAAACAAGACAGATATGCTGGATTTCGTATCACAAAACCACAAGTCGAACACTTCCCAAGTGTCTAGGACTGTGTGATGTATTATTATTATTATTATTATTATTATTATTATTATTATTATTATTATTATTATATTATTATTATTATTATGACACAGCAAACAAGATAGATATGCTGGATTTCATATCACAAAATCCCAAGTCTAACACTTCCCAAGTGTCTAGGACTGTGTGATGTATTATTATTATTATTATTATTATTATTATTATTATTATTATTATTATAATATTATGACACAGCAAACAAGATAGATATGCTGGATTTCATATCACAAAATCACAAGTCGAACACTTCCCAAGTGTCTAGGACTGTATATTATTATTATTATTATTATTATTATTATTATTATTATTATTATTATTATTTTATTATGACACAGCAAACAAGATAGATATGCTGGATTTCGTATCACAAAACCACAAGTCGAACACTTCCCAAGTGTCTAGGACTGTATATTATTATTATTATTATTATTATTATTATTATTATTATTATTATTATTATTTTATTATGACACAGCAAACAAGATAGATATGCTGGATTTCGTATCACAAAACCACAAGTCGAACACTTCCCAAGTGTCTAGGACTGTGTGATGTATTTTCGGATGATGCGTGCAGATCCCAGTCGGGTGGCCTTTTGCAGTTGGCAGATCGTGATTTTGTCAATGTCTATTGTTTCCAAATGCCGGCTGAGATATTTTGGCATGGCACCCAGTTATAATAATGATGATGATGATGATGATTGTCATTATTATTATTATTATTATTATTATTAATGAGTTACACATGCTGTTTGTCGTTGTTTATGATGCAATTTTAGAACAGGGTGCTTGTGTTTGGGGTTTACACAAGGCCTTGTTCAAGTGAATGGAAAGGACTTATGGGCCCATTTTCCAGATGGTTCAATAAGACATCGAGTGTCTTGATGAGCTGATTAACTTGTTCCCACTCGGCCCCTTCCCCTCCAAAATCCATGGAGTAGCGACAACGATATCACAAGCTCTCTCCCCCTCCTCTTTCCTCAGGCACCATCCCAACCGTCCAAGTGGAGGAGAGTCCCACAGACCCCCAGTACGCGGAGATCCTCCGGCGGAGCCCCCCAGAAGGTAACACTAAGGTGAGACAGCCCAGAGGCCTCCACGGTGGGCCTCGGCTCTAGATTATGGCCAAACAAGGACAGCTTCTGTGGAAAGATAGAAAGGTTGCCTGCAGATGAGAGCTAGAGGAGTGGATGTGGCTTCTTCCCAAGAGCCCGAGACAGGGCTGAGCCTCTACATCTCTCCTGAGAGGCCTTTAAGGACTAAAGGGCGGAGCTAGGGGTGGGGGCGGGGCCTCTTCCCAAGAGCCCGAGACAGGGCTGAGCCTCTATACCTCTCCTGAGAGGCCTTTAAGGACTAAAGGGCGGGGCTGGGGTGGGGGCGGGGCCTCTTCCCAAGAGCCCGAGACAGGGCTGAGCCTCTATACCTCTCCTGAGAGGACTTTTAGGACTAAAGGGCGGGGCTAGGGAAGGGGGCGGGGCCTCCTTCCCAAGAGCCCGAGACAGGGCTGAGCCTCTATACCTCTCCGGAGAGGCCTTTAAGGACTAAAGGGCGGAGCTAGGGAAGGGGGCGGGGCCTCTTCCCAAGAGCCCGAGACAGGGCTGAGCATCTATACCTCTCCTGAGGCGCTTGTTAGAACACAGGGGTGGGTATAGAGGTTCAACCCCGTCAGGCACTTGGGAAGAGGCCCCGCCCCCTCCTCTAGCCCCGCCCCCTGTGTCCCAACAAGCGCCTCCCAGAAAATGAAACCTTCCCCAACTTTGTGCTTCTGATCTCTCTTCCTCACGTTTTTGTTTTCAGCCCCTAGGTCTCCAGGAAAGTAGTGCGGAGAAAAGCCCCCAAAAGGAATGGCTCATGACCACCATTTATGACCAGATCCAAAGGAGCCCAGACACGCCGACCGAGGATGTCACATAGACCCCTGGTGAGAAAAGTGGGATTCTTGGAAATGGGGGAGGTCAAAATGTCCCCGGATTAAAAGGATGCCCCCAGGCAGGAAGAAGCCAGGAGATGAAGCTATTCAATGCTAATTAAGGTGATTAACTACAACATTCACACTGGCCTCCAACTGGCAAGGGTTCTTCTCTCACCCTGGACTTTCCACAGGTATATATAAACCAGTGGTTCCCGAATTTATTTGGCCTGCCACCGCCTTTCCAGAAAAAATATGACTCAGCGCCCCCTGGAAAGGGGGTGTGGCTTAGAGGGGTGGGCGTGGCTCCTGTTCAAAGGGGCAGGGCTGAGCCTCTCCCCTAGTCCAAGATGCAGGGCTCAGAGGGGAGGTAGGCGGGGCCACAAATGGGCAGCTAGGACTGGGATGGGCGGAGTTACAAGCTCTGGGCTGAGCTTCTATCCCTGTCCTGCAGCGCATGCCAGGACACAGGGGGTGGGGCTAGAGGAGGGGGCGGGGCCTCTTCCCAAGTGCCTGACTAGGATGAACCTCTATACCCCGCCCTTGTGTTCTAGCCCCACCCGTTAGTCCCAAAGGCCTCTCAGGAGAGGTATAGATGCTCAGCCCTGTCTCAGGCTCTTGGAAGGAGGCCCCGCCCCCTTCCCTAGCTCCGCCCTTTAGATCTCTGAGGATGCCTGCCATAGATGTGGGCGAAACGTCAGGAGAGAATGCTTCTGGAACACGGCCAGGAACCATACAACAACCCTTCCTATGTCTTTATTTCTTTCTGACCACAATATTTTCCCGACCTGCAATCTGAATCCAGGAGTTGCCATTCTCGCCTATTTATTCGTCATGGGTGTTTCTCCCGTTCATTCATTCATTTATTGCAATAATTCTGTTTCTCAACAGAAACCGGCCAAGTGGGATTTATCCAACCGTGAGTCCCACCTCCTCCTCCTCCTCCACCGCTGGGACGGAAGCGAACACTATGTGCCAAATCTGCATCGCTTTGGATGTTCCTACGAAGCCAACAAGAAAGTATGGAAGCAAAGAGCTCTCCAAACAAAATTTTTGCTCCCAAAGATGCGCTAGGTCTTATTTTCCGGGACTGTCTTATTTTTTCCACAAAGACGAATTCACATTTATGGTTGAATTTTTAAAAAAATGAAAATTTATTATCTACCGTAAAGTAGTTGTCATCACAAACCAGCATAACCAAACTGAATCCTTTCAAGAATTTCTATATTTTACGGCTATACTGTTTTTAAATTACTCTTTTAAATTTCTGTTTGTATGTAAATTTATGTTGTTGTTGGGCTTCTCCCTGTGTAAGCTGCCCCGGGTCCCTTCTGGGAGATGGAGGTGGGATACAAGAATAAAGTTATTATTACAATATTATTATTATTATTTCTTGTTACTACCTTTATTTCCATGCACAACAATCTATGGCAGTGGTTACCAAATGTATTTGGGGGCGTGGCTTAGAGGGGGTGGGGGTGGCTCCTGCTCAAGAGGGCGGGGCTGAGCCTCTCCCCTAGGGCTGGGAGGGGGAGGTGGGCGGGGCCACAAATGGGCGGCCAGGATGGATGGGCGGAGTTACGAGCTCCGAGTCAGGGCTGAGCTTCTATCCCTGTCCTGCGGTGCCTGCCAGGACACAGGGGGCGGGGCTAGAGGGGGCGGGGCCTCTTCTCAAGTGCCTGACGGGGTTGAACCTCTATACCCCGCCCCCATGTTCTAGCAAGCGCCTCAGGGGAGGTATACAGAGGCTCAGCCCTGTCTTGCGCTCATAGGAAGAGGCACCGCCCACACCCCTAGCCCCACCCTGTAGTCCTAAAAGGCTTCTTAGAAGAGGTATAGAGGCTCATCCCTGTCTCGGGCTCTTGGAAGGAGGCCCCGCCCCCACCCCAGCCCCGCCCTTTAATCCTAAAAGGCCTCTGAGGAGAGGTATAGAGGCTCAGCCCTGTCTCGCACTCTTGGGTAGAGGCCCCGCCCCCACCCCTAGCTCTGCCCTCTTTGTACCAACATGCGCCTCAGGAGAGGTATGGATTCTCAGCCCTGTCTTGGGCTCTTGAGAAGAAGCCACGCCCCCTCCTCTAGCTCCGCCCCCTGTGTGTCCTAACAGACGCCTCAGGTGCTCAGCCCTGTCTCTGGCACTTGGGAAGAGGCCCCGCCCCTCCCCTGGCCCCGCCCCCATGTCCTAATAGGTGCCATCACCGCCCCCCTGGATTGTTCCAGCACCTACTGGAGGGCAGTAGCGCCCACTTTGGGAATCACTGCTCTAGAAGCTCTACAAGATACATTTTGGCGGAGGCCCCGCCCACTCTCCCCCTCTGTATATATAGCTAGTGGGCCAACACCCCAGCTCCTTTTTTCCGCCATGATAGACAGTTGGAAATCTCCTAGCTCTCTATTCTTAGGCCTAATTTTTGATTTGCCCATGGACTGATTTGACCATTCTTCTGCGATTCGATTTGGACTTCGTTACTCCCCTATTGACACGGTTCCTGACAATAGGGAGGCAGTGGGAGGATAGGGCTGTAATTGCGCCGTGTGGACAGACATTGGGTAAGCAAAACCACAGAGGATGATGATTGTTGTTGTTCTGTTTAATAGGAATCTCTGGTAGTGAATTGGGTTCCTGATGATAGGGAGGAAGTGGGGGGATAGGGCTGTAATTTCAACGTGTGAATTGGGTTCCTGACAATACAGAAGAAAACAAGCCTACATCTTACTTGGAACAATGGCTTTCCAGGAAGGAGGGCAAGGAGAGCCACTGAAAAGTTGGATGGGTCCGAAGGCAGGAGAGTGTGGTTTCTATGGCTGATGCCTTCAGGGTGGCCTTCCTCTCCTGATACCAGCGCTGGAGGTCGGACATCTCGCAATCGCAAAGCAGAGACAGGTCTCTCAAGTCCAAGATCCGCAGATGTTCCAAGGGCCGGAATAGCGAAGGTGAGAGAGTCACCAAGGGATTCCCACTGAGGCGGAGATCGAGCAAGGAAGTCAAGCCATAGAAGACCCACTCTGGAAGCCTATGGAGGAGATTGTCAGAGAGATCCAGCCTTTGCAAAGAACGTAAAGGTTGGAGGAGATGCCGGGGCATATTATGGATTCTATTGGAGCTCAGGTTGAGCCCCACCAGCTCCTCCAAACCCTGGAAGATGTTGAGGCACCTCTTCGATCCCCAGACCTTCCCGAGGTTGTTATGGGAAAGGTCCATCTCCCGGAGTCGGCGAGGCCCTTCCTTGAGCCAGAAGCATTGCTCGAGACCGTTGCCGGAGAGATTGAGCGAGCGCAAGTCGGGGAGGCCTCCGAGTTGGCCCCAAAGGCTCCCCAAGTCCATTAAGCGATTGGAAGACAGGTCCAGGTGTGTGAGGTTCTTCCCGATCCGCTCGATGCCCCAGGCATCCCGGATCCGGTTCCGCCGCAGCGTCAGGCGGAGCAAAGACGGAAGATTCCCCGTCGGGATTTTGGAAAGTGCGTTGTCCTCTAGGTCAAGGGTCTCCAAGGAGTCGAGGCCCTCGAGGGCATTGTGTTGGATGGCCCCGAGGTGGTTGGAAGTCAAGAGGAGATGCTGCAGAGGAGAAGACCTCAAGGCCCTCAGAGACTCCTCGTAGAGCGCGCCAAGGAGATTCCCAGAGAGGTCGAGGACGAGAAGCTTCTTCAGCCCGGCAAAGGCGCCATCTTGGATCTGGCCGATCTGGTTGGACCTCAAGAGCAGGACGTTGAGATCCGGGAAAGCTGAGAAAGCGGAGGAGACCAACTCGCTGAGAAAGCCGTTGGAGATGTCGAGGGAGAAGACGCTGCTGTGGCGCAACCCGGCAAAGGTGCTTGCTGAGATGCCTTTCAAGTTGCGGAACCCGAACCCGCTACCTAAGGCTCCTGAATGTTGCATCCTAAGGTTCAAGATCTCAGTGCCGTTGATTTGGGTGAAGAACTGCTCCACTTTCTCCGCATTCCAGGCGTTGGAGGAGACGTCAAGCATCCTCAATGTGATACCGAGGAAAGGATTGCCACAGGATGGGGAACCAACGAGCCGGTTAGAGGAGAGGTCTAGAACGTCCAAATGACGGCCCTGAAGGTTTCGGAGATCGTCTCCACAAATGGCACTGATCTGATTGAGCTTCAGCTGAAGAGTCTTGAGGTTCCTCAGCCCTTGGAACGTCGCGTCGGGCTTCAACCGATGTAGGCGGTTCCCAGAGAGATCCAGGCGCTTGAGGGAGACCAAATCCCGGAAATAACCCTCCTCCAGGATGCCTTCGTCCAAACCGTTGGCATCCAAGAGCAAGACCTCCAGCTTGGAGAGGCCCCTCAACGCGTCCGGGTGGAGGGTCAGGTTCAGATTGCCCCCGAGGTCCAGGAAGGTGATGCCGGGCACGTTGCGGAAGGCCCTCTCCCCCACAAAGAGGGATCCCACCAGCTGCTTCCCGAGAGACAAGACGAGGAGGGACCTCAAGGCCGGGACGGAGGAGCTCACGATGGAGGAGAAGGCGTTGAAGTTCAAGAAGAGGACCTGGACGGAAGGGTCCACCTCCGGGAACGAGTTGTGGCGCTGAGCCTGGCAATTGGCCACCCGCAAGGAGTTGACCGTGGCCTGGTGGCAGCGGGGAAGGGCCTCGGCCGCCTGGCCCAACAACAACGCCAGCGCCAGACAAACCACAACTGGAATCAAAAGAGAGAAGACAGATCTGTGGGTGCCCTGCTCCTTTCCTATCCTGACTTCTCTTTCCAAACTCCATGGAGAAGGAAGGCTCGGTCACCTTCAAGGAAAGACTCTACTGCTTTCCAGTTGGCAACACTGGGCTAGATGCACCAAAAATCGGTACAACGTCACTCATTATGTCTGTATTTTAAAGCCAAGCCCTCCCCAGATCAAAAGGAAAACCAGGGAACTTCAGGGGTCTTGTTCAGAATTCTAAATTTAGAGCCAGTATAGGACTATGTTGCATGAGAAAACCAAAGGCAAGAGGCCACTATAACCAATAATGTAATCTAATAATATAAACTATAAGACAGTATTTCCTATATATGTTACTAGCTGTGCCCGGCCACGCGTTGCTATGGCAAAGTGGTGGTGGTATTGGTTAAAAATTGTTGTCTAATTTTTATTTGACATTTGTATTTTTTTATTAATTTTATTGTAAGTTATTTTTTTATTTATTATATTTTATTATTTTCTTGTATTATTTTTAGTTATTTTCTGTTATTATAGTATTTTATTGTATTAATTTTTAGTGTTTTTAATTATTTTTAGTGTTTTTTATTATTTTTTATTGGGTTGCTAGGAGACCAAGTTGGAGGAGCTTAGCCTTCTAACTGGCAGCAATTGGATAAAAGCAATTATTCCTCTCTCTCTAATTAGGACTTTATTTTTCTTTTCTTTTTGTTGTATCAACCTAGAGCCATGGATGATGGGTTGTGTCGTCAAATTTTGAGGTTGGGGGGGCCTGTAGTTTTGTTGTTTTGTGGGTCGCCGTGATGCTATCACTCTTTTATATATATAGATTGTCATAGAACATTCAATGTACAAACAAGGATGACAGAGATTCAAAATATACTAAATGCTTCCAAAAACAATCTCTAAACCAAAATATAATCAATGTGTTACAAACACACATACATTCCTAGAAAGCAGAACTCTTATATTAAGGGTTTATGAGTCCAATGACAACCAGAGTTCATGTTCCACAGCTTAAAAAGAAACTAAGCTGGGAACTTCCTCATCAAGTTCCCAGTTTCACCTATATTTTTGGACTTTATCTGGACATGCAACACAATACAGTAGAGTCTCACTTATCCAACATATACGGGCTGGCAGAACATTGGATAAGTGAATATGTTGGATAATAAGGAGGGATAAAGGAAAAGCCTATTAAACATCAAATTAGGTTATGATTTTACAAATTAAGCATCAAAACATCATGTTATACAACAAATTTGAGAGAAAAAGTAGTTCAATACACAGTAATGCTATGTAGTAATTACTGTATTTACGAATTTAGCACCAAAATATGACAATGTATTGAAAACATTGACTACAAAAATGCGTTGGATAATCCAGAACGTTGGATAAGCGAGACTCTACTGTACTTCCATTCAGATGGGGGAAATAATCTCCCTTGGGGAAAGAGCAATTCACCACCCTGTACATTTGAAGAACGGGACCCCTCGCATTGGAAGGAATCTGAATGTCTACAGCCAAACCCCAACCTCTGTCATTTTGCACGATTATGTCAGAATATGATGTTTTGTTTCTCTGGGATCTGGGACCGCCAGATCAGCCCCTTAATGGGTAGGATCATGTCCATCCCATAAAGACAATAGCCTTCCTGGGTAGGACCAGAGATGCCCTCAATCACTTTGTTATTTTTCCTGTTCAATAAAAGGTACTAACCTTTAAGGCCTTACATGGTTTGGGGCTGGCATACCTGAGGGCCTGCTTATCCCCCTACCAACCCCAGAGATTACTTCGGTCTGAAGACCAAAATCTGCTTGAAGTCCCTAACATACGGACTTATCATTTGTCTTCTACTAGGCAGAGAGCCTTCTTGATTGTAGCCCCTCATTTATGGAATGCCTTGCCAGTTGAAACTCGGACTATCCGAGACCTACTTGCCTTTCGGAAAGCCTGCAAAACCTTTCTCTTCCGACAAGCTTTTGATGGGTGAAAAACTCGGGGCTAAGTCTGTTTTTATTGTTATTTTAAAGCTAATTGTATTGTTTTAATCTATTTCTGTAAACCGCTCCGAGCCAAACTGGGAGTAGCGGTATACAAGTCTAATAAATAAATGCATAAATAAATAAAAGGAACCTCATTTATCGAGGAGAAAGAAGGGGAGGGAGGGAGGTAGAAAGAAACAAAAGCCCAGCCCACCCGACTTACCTTTCGGAGCCCCCGAACATGTCCGTCTTGGGCAAATCATCCTCATGGTGACAGGTGCCAATGCCCTTTGGTTCTTGTTTGGAAGCTGGTTAATAAACCCCGAGAGGAGGGAGGCAACCGGTTGGCTCAGAGAGTGGTTTGCGGATTGCGTCACGGAGGAATTCCCTCCTAGTATTTGATTTCCCCCCCTTGCTTTGCCCTTGTTCTTTTCGCAAAATGAAATATTCAACCAGATTTGGGTTCAGATGCGGCCTTGCGTCACTGGATTAGGAGGAGGAAATGTCAAGAACGCTTCCTCCAGAACAGCCATGAAAGGCATTCAGCCGTTTCCTCTCGCATTGAAGCCACTGGTCTTAAAACCGGAACAGAGAGATGTTTCTCTTATGGGGAAAAAATATATATCGTATATACTCGAGTATAAGCCGACCCGAATATAAGCCAAGGCACCTAATTTTACTGTGAAAACATTGACTCCAGTATAAGCCGAGATACCAATAAAATTACATTAATTGAGGCCTCAGTAGTTTAAATGGTTTTGAATCTTTACCTCAAACTGTAATTTAAGATAGGACTGTTCAACTCTGATTAAATTATTATTTTTTATCTTCTTCAATGTAAATGTGCTTATGTAACCTTTTAATAATAATAGAGTGAAATAATAAATGTAATAACAATAATAAATGCAGTAAAATAATAAACGTACTAATAATACGTAATCATAATAAAAATAGAATAAAATAAATGTAAAAGCAACAACGATAATAGAGTAAAATAATAAATGTAATAAAAATAATTAATAGAGTAAAATAATAAATGTAACAATACCAATACTAATAGAGAAAAATAATATACCATATACCATATATACTTGAGTATAAGCCAACCTGAATATAAGCCCACCAGGACCCTCACCTGAGTATAAGCCAAGGAGGGTTTTTTTTCACTCCTAAAAAAGGGCTGAAAAACTAGGCTTATACTAGAGTATATACAGTATATTATTATTATTAATGCTATTGATATCTCGCCTTTCACCCCGCTGGGACTCCCTGCAAGGCACTCACGGCCATGCAATCTAATCAGCATTTAAAGCGAAACAGATGCAAAACGTAAAAAGCAATTCAATATTAGACATTATTATTATTATTATTATTATTATTATTATTATTATTATTATTATTTATATCTCGCCTTTCGCCCTGCTGGGACTCCCTGCAAGGCACTCACAGCCAATCTACTCACCATTTAAAGCAAAACAGATGCAAAAGTAAAAAGCAATTCAATATTAGACAACATTCAACATAGTTTTTGTTGTTGTTATTATTATTATTAATGTTATTTATATCTTGCCTTTCACCCTGCTGGGACTCCCTGCAAGGCACTCATGGCCATGCAATCTAATTACTATTTAAAGCAAAACAGATGCAAAATGTAAAAAGCAATTCAATATTAGACATTATTATTATTATTATTATTATTATTATTATTATTATTATTGTTGTTGTTGTTATTTATATCTCGCCTTTCGCCCTGCTGGAACTCCCTGCAAGGTACTCACGGCACTCACGGCCAATCTACTCACCATTTAAAGCAAAACAGATGCAAAATTCAATATTAGACAAAAGTCAACATAGTTATTGTTGTTATTATTATTATTAATGTTATTGATATCTCGACTTTTGCTCTGCTGGGACTCCCTGCAAAGCACTCATGGCCATGCAATCTAATTGCCATTTAAAGCGAAACAGATGCAAAACACAAAAAGCAATTCAATATTAGACATTATTATTATTATTATTATTATTAATGTTATTTATATCTCGCCTTTCGCCCTGCTGGGACTCCCTGCAAGGCACTCACGGCCATGCAATCTAATCACCATTTAAAGCTAAACAAATGCAGAAAGTAGAAAGCAATTAAATATTAGTGCATGGATATAAAGTTAATAAAAATAATAATAATTTTATGTATATTCCACAGCGACTCAAGGCGGCTAACGGCACACAACCTAATCACCATTTAAAGCATATGTATTTCAAAATTTGTATAATTCATGTTTTAATAGAGTTTCATAAAGTTTTTAATTGATGTGGTATTGTTGTAATGTTTATTAATTTTGTTATTGTTTTATTGAATGTGTTCTGGGCAATGTAAATTGCCGACTGTTGTAAGCCGCTCTGAGTCCCTACGGGTGAGAAGGACGGGGTAAAAGTGATGTAAATACAGTAGAGTCTCACTTATCCAACGTTCTGGATTATCCAAGCCATTTTTGTAGTCAATGTTTTCAATATATTGTGATATTTTGGTGCTAAATTCGTAAATACAGTAATTACAACATAACATTACTGTGCATTGAAGTACTTTTTCTGTCAAATTTGTTGGATAACATGATGTTTTTGTGGTTAATTTGTAAAATCATAACCTAATTTGTTTACTATTTATTTTTAGCTGCCATGATTTGATTCCAGGAAAAGCGGGCTATAAAGTAAGACCTATAGGGATTCCTAACAACAACAACAATTCTTTATTGATTAGTCACTTTTGACCATATCAAAACATGTAAAACATACAATACGTACACACTTACACATACATACAATAAAACCATGTAAAGATACAAAAGATCGGGTTATTAGGCCGCAGGTCGGGATCTTTTGTATCTTTGCATGGTTTTATTGTATGTATGCATAACCTAATTTGATGTTTAATAGGCTTTTTCTTAATTTATTTATTTATTATTTATTTGTTTACAGTATTTATATTCCGCCCTTCTTTCTCACCCCGAAGGGGACTCAGGGCGGATCACATTACACATATAAGCAAACATTCAATGGCTTTTTAACATAGAACAAAGACAAACAAACATAGGCTCTGAGCCGGGCCTCGAACTCATGACCTCCTGGTCAGAGTGATTCATTGCAGGGGCCGGGCTGTGGCGCAGCTGGCTAGTAACCAGCTGCTATAAATCACTACTGACCGAGAGGTCATGAGTTCGAAGCCCGGGTCGGGTTAAGCCTCCGACCATTAATAGCCCCGGCTTGCTGTTGACCTATGCAGCCCCGAAAGACAGTTGCATCTGTCAAGTAGGGAAATTTAGGGACGCTTTATGCGGGAGGCTAATTTACAACACCATAAAACTGCCAGCAAAACGCGAGGAAAGGAATGAGGAAGTACAGCCACTACTGGACGGTGAAGCAACAGCTCCCCCTTTGGCCGGAATCGTGAAGCTGGAAAAATGTTAAAAATGCCTCTGAGTCTGTCTAATGTATGTTGTTTGTCTGTTGGCATTGAATGTTTGCCATATATGTGTTCATTGTAATCCACCCTGAGTCCCCTTCGGGGTGAGAAAGAAGGGCGGGATATAAATACTGTAAATAAATAAATAAATTCATTGCAGCTGCTCTCCAGCCTGCGCCACAGCCCGAGCCCCCCCTCATTATCCAAGATATTTGCTTATCCAAGCTTCTGCCGGCCCGTTTAGCTTGGATCAGTGAGACTCTACTGTAAATAAATAAAATAAAATAAAATAGATGCCAAAACTATCGGGGTTATTGTGATTGTTGATCCTGACCGATGCTGATGTCAGGTACTTAGGGACTCGCCAAGACCCAAAAGAGTGAAGATAAATGATGCTTTATTTGTGCCGCGCTTCCGAAAGGCATCCCGGTTCCAACGGAGGAGGCGAGAAGATGGCAAGGATGGAAGAGAAGAAGGAAAAAAAGGAGAAGAAGGAGAAGAAGGGCCGGGGGGGCTACCCGCGCTCGCAGATGACCTCGATGACGCTCTGCTCCATGGGGACGGGGTCCAGGCACCGGTGGGCCGCGCTGCCCACGATCTCGTCCAGCAGGAAGTGGACCAGGTTCTCGTCAGAGACGAAGCGCCAGAGGTAGAGCTGCAGGTAGTAGCAGTCCACCTGGATCTGCTGGAGGCCAAAGCGGCCAAAGGTGCGCAGGCGCACACACTCCAGGAAGGTCTTCAGGCTGATCTTGAGGATCCCCGTCAGGACCGAGACCTGCGCCGTTCACAAGGAGAGAGACCCGTCAAGACCCTGGAGGATAGGCCTCCTCCTCAGAGGAAGACATCCGGTGACAGGTACCACTTAGGGCCAGAAACACCACCACCACCACCACAGTATTTTCAAATAGGAAACACAATCAAATCTTATAAAGGACTAGCTGTGCCCGGCCACGCATTGCTGTGGCTAGGACTTAATTTTTCTTTCCTTTTTGTTGTATGAACGTAGAGGCGTGGATGAGAGGTTGTGCTGTCAATTTTTGAGGTTGTGGGGCGTTTAGTTTAGTTGTTTTGTCTGGTGCCGTGATTCCATTACCCTTTTATATATATAGACTAGCTGTGCCCGGCCACGCACTGCTGTGGCTAGGACTTAATTTTTCTTTTCTTTTTGTTGTATGAACGTAGAGGCGTGGATGAGAGGTTGTGCTGTCAATTTATGAGGTTGTGGGGCGTTTAGTTTAGTTGTTTTGTCTGGTGCCGTGATTCCATTACCCTTTTATATATATATAGACTAGCTGTGCCCGGCCACGCACTGCTGTGGCTAGGACTTAATTTTTCTTTTCTTTTTGTTGTATGAACGTAGAGGCGTGGATGAGAGGTTGTGCTGTCAATTTTCGAGGTTGTGGGGCGTTTAGTTTAGTTGTTTTGTCTGGTGCCGTGATTCCATTACCCTTTTATATATATAGACTAGCTGTGCCCGGCCACGCACTGCTGTGGCTAGGACTTAATTTTTCTTTTCTTTTTGTTGTATGAACGTAGAGGCGTGGATGAGAGGTTGTGCTGTCAATTTTTGAGGTTGTGGGGCGTTTAGTTTAGTTGTTTTGTCTGGTGCCGTGATTCCATTACCCTTTTATATATATAGACTAGCTGTGCCCGGCCACGCATTGCTGTGGCTAGGACTTAATTTTTCTTTTCTTTTTGTTGTATGAACGTAGAGGCGTGGATGAGAGGTTGTGCTGTCAATTTTCGAGGTTGTGGGGCGTTTAGTTTAGTTGTTTTGTCCGGTGCCGTGATTCCATTACTCTTTTATATATATATAGAAAGAGAGCTAAGCCTTTTCACATTGGACCAAGCACACAGGACTGAATGCTGTTACTGGATGAACTTATGTTCTTTCTTTCTTGCTTGTTTGCTTGCTTCCCCTCTCTCCTCTCGTTTGTTCTTTTTCTTTCCTCCCTTCCTTCCATCCCCTCCTTCTTTCCCTACTACAATCCTTCCATTCCTTCTTCCTCTCTTTTCCCTTCTTTCCTTCCATCCCCTTTCTTTCTCTCCTCCTTCTCTTCCCTTCCTTTCTCCTCCCTTCCTTCCTCTTTTTTTCCTCCCCTACCTCCCTTTCCTTTCATTCCATCCCCTACTTTCTTCCCCTCCTTCCTCCTCTCCCTTCCCTTCTTTCTCTTCCTTTCTTCCCTTCATTCCTTTTTTCTATCCTCCCCTTCCTTCCCTCCTTCCCTTCGTACTTCCATTCCTCCCTCCCTTCTTTCCCTCCCTTCCTTCTTCCCTTCCCTTCCCTTCTTCCTCTTCTTTTCTTCCCTACGTTCCTTCTTTCTTTCTCTCCTCCTCCTCCCTTTCTTTTCCTTTGCATCGGGACTCACCTTGTTGAACTCCACGGGGCTGAAGATGTCAATGCGCTCTGAGAAGAGCTTCTGGATGTTGCTGAGCAGGTTGGTGTCCATCGGGGCGCTGCGGAGAGAGAGAGAGAAAAGTCCAAGAAAGAGACAGAGAAAAGGCCGGGCTGTGGCGCAGGCTGTTGAGCAACCAGCTGCAACAAATCACTCTGACCAAGAGGTCATGAGTTTGAGGCCAGCTCGGAGCCTGCGTTTGTCTCTGTCTTTGTTCTATGTTAAAAGGCATTGAATGTTTGCCTTATATGTGTACAATGTGATCCGCCCTGAGTCCCCTTCGGGGTGAGAAAGAAGGGCGGAATATAAATACTGTAAACAAATAAATAAATAAATAAATAAATAAGATGGGCTCCAGGCATTGACTACAAGCTATGCATTGGTTTGGGTGCGGCACTTGTCCACCCAACAGGGCGATGAGACTAAATAAACCTATTGAACGATCTTCTTGCATCTAGGAAGAACACAAGACAAACAGTCTCCACGAACGGGACAACAGTGAGATCCTTAAAGATCTGCATTGCCCCTCCATCTGTCTAGAAACCCATCCAGGTGAGTCCAGCCCTGTCCCAGGTAAGGCTGACCTGGGGGTGTAGCTGGGGGCGTAGCGGCTCTGCTGCCGGGAACTGCTGTAGACGGAGAAGGTCCTCTTGCTGGAGTCGCTGCTCTGCGCCTTGCGCACACCTTCCTCGTAGAGCAGACCCACCTGTGCAGGAAAGGCAGGGCAGGTTATGGACGAGGACAACAAACATTACAATAATAATACCTGTCATAATATATACTGCTGACACAGGCGGAACTGGACAATTTGGACAGAAAAACAAGAAAACTCATGACCATCCATCATTCGCTGCACCCCCGCAGTGATGTTGACAGGCTATATCTGCCTCGAAGATCAGGGGGAAGAGGACTCTTACAAGTAAAACAAGCAGTCAAAGAAGAAGAACATGCCCTGGCAGAATATGTAAAGCAAAGTGAAGAACCTGCTGTGATTGAAGTCAAAAATCAGAAACTCCTCAAAACACAGCAGACAAAACACCAGTACAAGAAAGCCGCACTACAAACTAGAGCTGACAGCTGGCACAACAAAACATTGCATGGAAAGTTCCTTGACAAAATGAAGGAAAAGCTGACAAGGAGAAGACCTGGCTCTGGCTCACGAATGGGACCCTGAAGAAGGAGACAGAAGGCCTGATCCTTGCAGCCCAGGAGCAAGACATCAGGATAAAGGCCATTCAGGCCAAGATCGAAAAATCAGCTGATGACCCAAAATGCAGACTGTGCAGCAAGGAAAGCGATGACACCATTGATCATATCCTCAGCTGCTGTAAGAAAATTGCACAGACAGACTACAAACAGAGGCAAAACTATGTGGCCCAAATGATTCATTGGAACTTATGCCTCAAGTACCACCTCCCAGCAGCAAAGAACGGGTGGGATCACAAACCTGCAAAAGTCTTGGAAAATGAGCACGCAAAGAGACTGTGGGACTTCCGAATCCAGACTGACAAAGTTCTGGAACACAACACACCAGACATCACAGTTGTGGAAAAGAAAAAGGTTTGGATCATGGATGTCGCCATCCCAGGTGACAGTCGCATTGACGAAAAACAACAGGAAAAACTCAGCCGCTCTCAGGACCTCAAGATCGAACTTCAAAGACTCTGGCAGAAACCAGTGCAGGTGGTCCCGGTGGTGATGGGCACACTGGGTGCCGTGCCAAAAGATCTCAGCCAGCATTTGGAAACGATATTGACAAAATCACGATCTGCCAACTGCAAAAGGCCACCCTGCTGGGATCTGCGCGCATCATCCGAAAATACATCACACAGTCCTAGACACTTGGGAAGTGTTCGACTTGTGATTTTGTGATACGAAATCCAGCATATCTATCTTGTTTGCTGTGTCATAATAAAATAATAATAATAATAATAATAATAATAATAATAATAATAATAATAATAATAATAATAATAATAGATTATGATGACCTGGACGTCGATGGCGGTGGCATCCTCCACCACGCGCTTCATGACGGCCCGGACATTGCGGGGCTCGATGGTGGCGACCCAGTCCCGCGTCTCCACGCTCTTGCGCAGCATCTGGGAGACCACCAGGCCTTGGACCTTCACATAGTGGTTCAGGAGCTTCTGGGCGGCTTCACGGGCCTCGGCGCAAAGGGCCGTCACCGGGGTCACTGGCGAGTGGTCCTGCGAGAGAAAGCGGTCAGGTCATTCTTGTCGCGAGTAAAACACACACAACACCCCTGCAAGGTAGGCACGTACATTCCATACTATCATGGCCTTCTCCTCCAGCTGCGCATTGGGATTGAAAAGAGTTTTAAAAATAAAACTACAATTGCTCTTAGCATGAAACTTGCAACAATGGTAGAAGACATTTACCACTCAAAGTTCACCAAGTTTCAGAACATTTCACTCGTCCATTTATTTTTGGAGAATTTTAAAGTTTTTACAAACATTTTTTTTTAAAATTACAAGTGCTATTGGCATGAAACTTTGTAATAATAATAAAATCATAATAATAAATGTATTACCCACCTTGTAATAATACTAAATGTATCACACATCTTGATATAATAATACTAATAAATGTATAATCAACCTTGTAATAATAATGGTACCCACCTTATAATAATAATAATAATAATAATAATAATAATAATAATAAATGGATTACCCTCCTTGTAACAATACTAAATGTATTACACATCTGATATAATAATACTAATAAATGTATTATCAACCTTGTAATAATAATAGTACCCACCTTATAATAATAATAATAATAATAATAAATGGATTACCCTCCTTGTAACAATACTAAATGTATTACACATCTGATATAATACTACTAATAAATGGATAATCAACCTTGTAATAATAATAATACCCACCTTATAATAATAATAATAATAATAATAATAAATGGATTACCCTCCTTGTAACAATACTAAATGTATTACACATCTGATATAATACTACTAATAAATGGATAATCAACCTTGTAATAATAATGGTACCCACCTTATAATAATAATAATAATAAATGGATTACCCTCCTTGTAACAATACTAAATGTATTACACATCTGATATAATAATACTAATAAATGGATTATCAACCTTGTAATAATAATAATACCCACCTTATAACAATAATAATAATAATAAATGGATTACCCTCCTTGTAACAATACTAAATGTATTACACATCTGATATAATAATACTAATAAATGGATTATCAACCTTGTAATAATAATAATACCCACCTTATAATAATAATAATAATAATAATAATAATAATAATAATAATAAATGGATTACCCTTCTTGTAACAATACTAAATGTATTACACATCTGATATAATACTACTAATAAATGGATAATCAACCTTGTAATAATAATGGTACCCACCTTATAATAATAATAATAATAATAATAATAATAATAATAATAACAATAAATGTATTACCCTCCTTGTAATAATAATAATAATAATAATAATAATAATAATAATAATAATAATGCTCTAGAATGGTATTTTCTCAGATAAAAATATGTATTTTATTCATATTTATTCAGTGTTGGGCTGAATGCCGCAATCAGGAAGCCGCAATCAGGAAGCAAAGGCCTCTCTTATGGACAAACCCATTGTGCAAAAGGCAGAACAGAATGTACCCATTTCACTTCTGCTTCGTCATCTATGGGGTTTTCCCCACTCTTTTTATCCGCATCATAAAAACATAAAACTTTTCCTTTTCATGGTGTTGCAATGCCTCGATGGCCCTCAAAGCGACCCCAATGAACCCACAATAAATGGATGCACACCGCAAGGAAGTTCATAGGATCCTAGTGTTAGAAGGAGAACCTTGGGCTATCCAGTCCAACCCGGGCCAGAGAAGGTGCGCTTAAAGTTTCATGCCGATCGCTCTTATAATGTATTTCAAAATGTTTTTTGTAAAACATTTGGAAATTCCGCAAAAATCACCGGATGAGTGAAACGTTCTGGAACTTGTTGGGCTTAGAGGGGCAAACAGGTTCTACAACTATAGAAAGGTTCATACTGATAGCTCTTGTAGTTTTTCTTTATATTGTTTGTAAAAACATTAAAAATTCTCCAAAAATCAGTGGATGAGTGAAACGTTCTGAAACGGGATGGGTTAAGAGTGGTCAATGTGTTCTACCATTGTTGCAAGTCTCATGCCGATTGTTCCTGTAGTTTTTCTTTTAAAAAAATTGTAAACACTTAAAAAATTCGCCAAAAATCTGCAGACGAGTGAAACATTCTGAAACTTGGTGGACTTAGAGTGGTAAACTTTGAAAATTCATGCAAATTCAACGGAACATCAAAATATTCTGAAACTTGGTGGGTTTAGAGGGGTGATTTTTTTCTACAATTGTAGCAAGTTTCATGTTGATCGTTCCTGTAGTTTTTATTTTAAAAATATTGTAAAAACTTTTAAAAAATTCGCCAAAAATCTGCAGACGAGTGAAACATTCTGAAACTTGGTGGACTTAAGAGTGGTAAACTTTGAAAATTCATGCAAAATCAATGGAACATCAAAATATTCTGAAACTTGGTGGGTTTAGAGGGGTGAATTTTTTCTACAATTGTAGCGAGTTTCATGCCGATCGTTCCTGTAGTTTTTTAAAAAAATATTGTAAAAACTTTAAAAAATTGCCAAAAATCTGTAGACGAGCGAAACATTCTGAAACTTGGTGGACTTAAGAGGGGTAAACTTTGAAAATTCGCGCAAAATCAGTGGAACATCAAAACGTCCTGAAACTTGGTGGGTTTAGAGGGGTGAATGTGTTCTACAATTGTAGCAAGTTTCATGCTGATAGCTCTACCAATGGGGGGGAAAGGAGCCCCTGAAGCTTCCCATACACACACTGTCATGATCTCCGATCTTTGACATCTCCGGACACAGACCAAGCGCTGACAAATTCCAACAGATTTTTATTGTACAGAATACCAGGATCTTCTCTGTAGCCCATTTATATAGGGGCTCTCACATACCAGAGGGTAATTGAGGTTTTATGGCTGGCCCGTTTTTATGGCTGGCATCTGTTCTTTGTCAGCGCTTGATCTGTGTCTGGAGATGTCAAAGATCGGAGATCATGACACACACACACCTACACCTGTCTCCCGTGTCCCTTTCTCTCAGGCACGTACCTGGACCAGAAACTGTTCGTCAGTGAGGGTGAGGATGTAGCTGATGGTGGAGGCCTCGTAGTCCAGGCAGAGGCGGGAGAGGAGCAGCAGCAGGGCGGGAGGGGTGCAGCCGCCCCCCCGCTCGCCCCCCGCCGCCCCGCCCTCACAGAAGCCCACCGCCGTCTGGCACAGCGAGCGCAGGAAGGCCACCACCAGACCCTCACGGACCCCCTGGCTGCAGAATGGCCCCTGCCCGGAGGGAGAGAGGAAGATGACTCACGTTAGGACCTCTCCATTACATTTGGATTGACTAGACAGAAATACACAAACATACATTTAATATTTATTTATTTAAAGTATTTATACTCCACCCTTCTCACCACGAAGGGGGCTCAGAGCGGATCACATTACACATATAAGGCAAACATTCAATGCCTTGACATATTTATTATTATTTATTTATTTACAGAATTTACATTCCACCCTTCTCACCCTGAAGGGGACTCAGGGCAGATCACATTACACATATAGGCAAACATTCAATGCTTTTTAACATAGAACAAAGACAAGACAAACACAGGCTCCAAGCGGGCCTCGAACTCATGACCTCTTGGTCAGAGTGATTGGTCTCAGCTGGCTGCAGCTGCCTGCTCACCAGCTTGCGTCACAGCCCGGGCCTGTGAAACGTTCGTGAAATGTTTAAAAATAGAAGAAAGGGTGACAGGGAAGCGTCTACTGTTTGTATTTAATCCTGTTTTAATGTTTGCATATTGGTCTATGCCAGTGGTTCCCAAACCTATTTGGCCGACCGCCCCCTTTCCAGAAAAAAAATATTACTCAGCGCCCCCTGGAAATTATTATTTTTAAAATTTTAATAGCAATTAAAGAGAAAGAGATATGTATTAATATTTCTACCTTTTTCATAAACTATTTATATTTATTATATTTATTTATTACAATATTTATATCCCGCCCTTCTCAACCAACAGGGGACTCAGGGCGGCTTACAATAAAACACAGATATAAAAATTGTACAATGCACTATGAAAATTATTCACTTACATCGGACATTCATAAAACACATTCTAAAATACAGATGGGCGTGTTCAATTTTAAAGGACTGGGTATGTCGATTGAGTTCCAGTGTACATAATAATAATTAGCGCTGCTAATTAATAAACTATAATAAACTATATTAAAGAAAGGTGTAAATTAGAAACATTGAAGTTTGAAATGATGAAACTATTTTTTGAACTCAGAATGGAAAGGTATTACAGTTATTCATCGCCCCCAAATGGCCATCACCGCCCCCCTGGATCACTACAGCACCCACCAGGGGGCAGTAGCGCCTACTTTGGGAATCACTGGTTTATGCTGATGCTTTTATATTAAGCCGCTATTGAGTCTCCTGTGAGATATAGAGACAAAGCAGGGTAAAAAAAATCATAATAATATATAACTGGCCCTCTGTATTCCCTGCCCATGGCTTCCATGGCCCTTTGAACATTACAATCGATATACATATATATATGGTATATATACCTGGCCCTCTGTATTCTCTGCCCATGGCTTCCATGGCCTGTTGAGCATTACATTTCATGTACATATACATATATGTATACATATCTATCTATAGTATATATAACTGCCCTTCTGTGTTCTCTGTCCTTGGCTTCTGTGGCCCTTTGAACATTCCATTCAATATACATATACATACATACATACACGCACACACACACACACATATATATATATACATACATATGTTATATATAACTGGCCCTTTGTATTCTCTGTCCATGGCTTCCATGGACCTTTGAGCATTACATTCAATATACATATACATATATACGTATACACACACACACACATATATATATATATATACTGTATATATAACTGGCCCTCTATATTATCTCTTCATAGCTTCTGTGGCCCTTTAAGCATTACATTCGAAAAACATCTACATACCTACCTATACATATCTATGTATATCTCTATCTATCTATAGTTTGTATAGTATATATATAACACATTCAATAAACATACGTACGTACATATGTATCTATCTATATACCCACCTACCTACCTACAGTATATATAACTGGTCCTCTGTATTATCTGTGCATGGCTTCCATGGCCCTTTGAGCATTACATTTGATATGTATATATACACAAACATATACATATACATACCTCAATGATGCAATGAGCAAAACTATGAATATTTATTTTAACTATATTTTGTTTTAAGGTATTGAATAGTTGCCTATATGTAAAGCCGCCTTGAGTCCCCTTTGAGGTTGAGAAAGGTGGGGTATCAATAGAGTAAATAAATAAAACAAATAAAATATATCTATATGATACACACACACAACCTTTATCGGCATACAACAACAAAATTGGCATACAACAGAGGTGTATACAACAAGAGGACGTCACAGATAAAAAGAAAACACGCTTCAAAGTTACTAATCTCAAGGATAAAAGAACGCATCAGAGTTGCTCAGAAGATATGGAATTTTATAATTGTATGGCATAGATCAGGGGTCCCCAAACTTTTTAAACAGGGGGCCAGTTCACCATCCTTCGGACCATTGGAGGGCCGGACTATAGTTGGCCAGCAAGCAATAATAATAATAATAATATCAAGTCCCACCTCCCAGCAGCAAAGAACTGGTGGGATCACAAACCACAAAATAAGAAAATTGCACAGACAGACTATAAACAGAGGCACAACTATGTGGCCCAAATGATTCATTGGAACTTATGCCTCAAGTGCCACCTCCCAGCAGTAAAGAACTGGTGGGATCACAAACCTGCAAAAGTATTGGAAAATGAGCACGCAAAGAGACTTTGGGACTTCCGAATCCAGACTGACAAAGTTCTGGAACACAACACACCAGACATCACAGTTGTGGAAAAAAAAAGGTTTGGATCATTGATGTCGCCATCCCAGGTGACAGTTGCATTGACGAAAAACAACAGGAAAAACTCAGCCGCTCTCAGGACCTCAAGACTGAACTTCAAAGACTCTGGCAGAAACCAGTGCAGGTGGTCCCGGTGGTGATGGGCACACTGGGTGCCGTGCCAAAAGATCTCAGCCGGCATTTGGGAACAATAGACATTGACAAAATTACGACCTGCCAACTGCAAAAGGCCACCCTGCTGGGATCTGCGCGCATCATCCGAAAATACATCACACAGTCCTAGACACTTGGGAAGTGTTCGACTTGTGATTTTGTGATATGAAATCCAGCATATCTATCTTGTTTGCTGTGTCATACAATAATAATAATAATAATAATAATAATAATAATAATAATAATAATAATAATAAAGAGGGTTGGAAGAGACCCTTTGGGCCATTGAGTCCAACCTCCTTCTGCCTTTGTGCACTAAAAGCACAAGCAAAGCACCCCTGACAGATGGCCTCCCAGCCTCAATGTTGTTGTTAATAATAATAATAATAATAATAATAATGATAATAATAATAATAGAGGTGACCCCTTGGGTCATTTAGCCCAACCCCCTTCTGCCTTTGTGCCGTGGGGGCCGGATAAATGGCTTCGATGGGCCGCATGTGGCCCCCGGGCCTTAGTTTGGGGACCCCTGGCATAGATAATACAGTAGAGTCTCACTTATCCAACATAAACGGGCCAGCAGAACGTGGATAAGCGAATATGTTGGATAATAAGGAGAGATTAAGGAGAAGCCTATTAAACATCAAATTAGGTTATGATTTTACAAATTAAGCACAAAAACATCATGTTTTACAACAAATTTGACAGAAAAAGTAGTTCAATGTGCAGTAAGGCTACGTAGTAATTACTGTATTTATGAATTTAGCACCAAAATATCACAATATATTGAAAACATTGACTCCAAAAATGTGTTGGATAATCCAGAACGTTGGATAAGTGGATGTTGGATAAGTGAGACTCTACTGTAATAATAATAATAATAATAATAATAATAATAATAATAATAATAATAATAATATTTTTATACCCCGCCCCATCTCCCCAAGGGGACTCAGGGCGGCTTACATGGGGCCAAGCCCAGGCAACAAACAATATAAAACTCAACAGTAAAAACAAATCATAAACAGATAAAATCACATATACCAATACACAATAAACATACTTTGATAAAATCCTGGGTTGGCTCCTAAAAGGGGAAGTGGGCCAGAAAAGTGCGAATATAGTTTTGTACGATGCAATTAGGAGAGAGGTACTGTTGTATCATCTTGAACTAGAACAGAAGCATCTTGGTTCCTCTCAGTACCAAATCCGGAATTCTAAATACCAACCCTATTTATGTCACAACAAATAGAACCTGCCATTATTACTGAGTGTTCATGTTTATCAATAAACACCAATCACATTCAGAGCATGTCATGCAAATAAAAAAATATTCAAGTCTAGCAAATGAGAAAATACTCCACTGGGATATTTTCTCTGTTTCTGAAGCTCTGGATAGGAGTGTTGGGGGGGAGGACGACAAAAGTTTTGGAAAAGCTGTTTAAAACCGTTCAAGCACTGCTTTTAAAACACATGGGTCAAACCAAAGAAAAAGTCCTTATTTATTTGAGTGCCATTAGTGTACATGATCAATTTACAATTATTAATTTGAAACTTTCAAGCCCTTAGGTATGCAATCAAAATACCCAGATACCCAGCTGTGCGTATTCTCAATTGACAGACCCAGTCTTTTAGACTCGAACATGCCCATCTGTATTTTATAGGTGTTTTTATGAATGTCCGATGTAATTTAATAACTTTTTAACTGATTCACAATGTATTGCCCACTTCATCCCCACGATGCACTTGATGACCTGCTGCCATTTGGGGGAAGATGGACCACGGATGATGGGATTTGCAGTACTTCCAAACACTTGAACTCCCACAGACTACTGCAATGCCCACCAATGATAGAAATGGACCAAACTTGGCACACAGAACTCCTGTCGACCCCTTTACGTCCTGATGTATATTGGGGCAGGATGGACCAAGGATGATGGGATTTGCAGTACCTTCCCTCACTTCTTGAGACCACAGCAACTGCCACAAATCACACAACTGAACCAAACCAGGCACACAGATCCCAAATGACACACTTCACATGCTGCAGCACTTTGACGGAGGCTGGACCAAGGATGATGGGATTTGCAGTACATTCATCCAATTCACCTCCCACAAACCACGGTGATGCCCATGAATGACAAAACTGTATCAAACTTGACACGCAGGTGCAGGGTAGCCCACTTTACATCCTGGTGCAGTTTGGGGAAGGAGGGACTGTGGATGAGGGGACTTACAATATCTTCAGTCACTTCCTGGGACTACTGTGACCCCCACCAATGACTGATCAAGACCAAACTTGGCACATAGAGCCACCATGGCCCACTCTACATCTTGGCGAGGTTTGAAAGAGCTTGGACCTTGGATGATGGGACTTGCAGTATATTCATTCACTTCCTGAGACCACTGTCACCCCCATCAATGTCTCATCAAGACCAAACTTCAAACACAGAACACCCATGACTCACTCTACACCCAGGTGCAGTTTGGAGGACGATGGACCATGGACGATGGGACTTCCAATACCTTCACTCACTTCCTGAGAGCACCGCGACCCACACAAATGACTGATCAAGACCAAACATGCTACATGGAGCCCTCATGACCTATTCTACATCCTGGCTCTGTTTGGAGGGGGATGGACACTGGACGATGGGACTTGCATATGGGAGTTGGAGCTCACCCGCACCCACTGAACCCAGCTGACATTGGATATAGGCTACACTTGGAACACAGGCAAACAAGGCCTTTCTCAAATGACCCGGGCATCGCCGGGTCTCCAAGCTAGTATTGTAATAAAATCAATAAAAAAATAATAACATTCTCACCTTGAAGTAGGGCTGGCTGGCGAAGGTGATGTCCTTGGCGGTGAAGAGGTGGACGTAGGAGAGGACGGCCTTGACCTGGTTGAGCAGGGCGGCCGAGAGGGAGGCCAGCAGCTCGGCCAGGCCGGGGCCCTCCTTGCCCAGGGGCCGGGGGAGCGGGGCGGCCAGGGCCTGCCGCACGTCGGTCAGGCACTCCCCAAAGAAGCCCCGCAGGGCCTGGAGGTACTGGCCGGTGCGCTCCCGGGCCGCCCGGGCCACGATCTCGCTGCCCTCGGCCTCGGCGGCGGCCAGGCTGGACTCGGGCACCAGCTGGGCCAGGGCCTGCAGTCGGCGGTGGAAGCGGTCCAGGGCGCGCACCAGGAGGGAGTTGTCGCCCAGGCCCGTCTCCCGGCGCAGGCGGCGCTCCACCAAGGCAAAGTAGCGGGACAGCAGCCCGTCCACGAAGGTGGCCAGCTGGCGCCGGGCCGTGGGGGCCCCCTCCCGCGAGGCAAACAGCGCCTGGTAGGAGGCCGCCACCAGGCACAGGTTGCCCACAAAGCGGCTGCAGCCCCGGTCCGTGAACTCCAGGATGTCCGAGGGAGGCGGGGCCCCCGCGTCGCCCACACCGCCATCCACTTCGGCCTCCAAGGACGCCAGCTCCTCCTCCAAGCGGACGCCCGCCTGCGACAGGAACTCCGCACAAAGCTCCTCCGCCGGTTCGCCCAGAAGCAGCAGCAGCTCCACACATTCGGCCAGGTCCTTGGCCCCGGAGCCACCCTCCCTGCAGAGGGAAAAGTATTACAGACTGTCCAACTCTGATCAAATCATCATTCTCCTCTTCTTCAATGTAAATGTGCTTATGTATCCTTTTAATAATAATAGAGTAAAATAATACATGTAATAATAAGAAGAAGAATAATGAATACAGGAAAATAATACAAGTAATAATAGAGTACAATAATAAATGTAGTAATAATAATCAGAGTGAAATAATAAATGTATTATTATTTATAATAAAATAGAGTAAAATAAATGTAATAGTAGCAACAATAATAGAGAAAAATAATAAATGTAAAACTCAGGAAAAACTCAGCCGCTATCAGGACCTCAAAGACTCTGGCAGAAACCAGTGCAGGTGGTCCCGGTGGTGATGGGCACACTGGGTGCCGTGCCAAAAGATCTCAGCCGGCATTTGGAAACAATAGGCATTGACAAATTTATGATCTGCCAACTGCAAAAGGCCACCCTACTGGGATCTGCACGCATCATCCGAAAATACATCACACAGTCCTAGACACTTGGGAAGTGTTTGACTTGCAACTTTGTGATATGAAATCCAGAATGTCTATCTTGTTTGCTGTGTCATAAATAATAATAATAATAATAATAATAATAATAATAATAATAATAATACATCACACAGTCCTAGACACTTGGGAAGTGTTTGACTTGCGACTTTGTGATATGAAATCCAGCATATCTATCTTGTTTGCTGTGTCATAATAATAATAATAATAATAATAATAATAATAATAATAATAATAATATATCACACAGTCCTAGACACTTGGGAAGTGTTTGACTTGTGATTTTGTGATACGAAATCCAGCATATAGATCTCATTTGCGGTGTCATACAATAATAATAATAATTGTATTGTCCACCTTGCAATAATAATATCAATAAGTGTATTATGGCCTTGTAATGATGATAATACAGTAGAGTCTCACTTATCCAACACTCGCTTATCCAACGTTCTGGATTATCCAATGCATTTTTGTAGTCAATGTCTTCAATATATCATGATATTTTGGTGCGAAATTCGTAAATACAGTAATTACTACGTAGCATTACTGCGTATTGAACTACTTTTTCTGCCAGATTTGTTGTATAACATGATGTTTTGGTGCTTAATTTGTAAAATCATAACTTAATTTGATACTTAATAGGCTTCTCCTTAATCCCTCCTTATTATCCAACATATTTGCTTATCCAACGTTCTGCCGGCCCGTTTATGTTGGATAAGTGAGACTCTACTGTAATAATAATAAATATATTATTCACCTTTGGGGCCCCTTCCAACTCTTGGATTCTATCCTTGTATCTATCTATCTATCTATCTATTGATCTATTTCTTAGAGGGTTGGACTGGATGGCCTTTGGAGCCCCTTCCAGGTATCTATGATCGAATGCCGGGCTTCCTACCGGAACCTCTGGCGCAGCTGGAGGGCCAGCCCGGCCATGATCTTGTTGCAGTCGTCCTGGATGCCGCGGAAGGAGGGCATGTGGCGGTACTGGTGGAGGACGGAGCGGGCCTTGCTGTGGTAGCGCACCGCCTGCCCAAAGGCCTCCAGCTCCAGGCACTTGGTCAGGCGGCTGGGCAGCTCAAACAGGAACTGCAGCTTGCGCAGCAGCGCATGCACCCCTGCGCCAGGGACAACAAATAATAATATTAATAAAAATAATAAAAATAATAAATGTTATCGATTAGCCCTTAGGCCATATCACAATACCAAACCAAACAACAAGGCTTGATAAGACTTGATAACACTCTATGTAATATAATATGAATAATATTATTTTGTAATATAATATAATACTAATAATACAATATAATAATATTAATTATATATTATATATTACATGTAATCTATATATATAAAAGAGTGATGGAATCAGGGCACCGGACAAAACAACAAAACTAAAGGCCCCCCCAACCTCGAAATTTGACAACACAACCCATCATCCATGGCTCTAGGTTGATACAACAAAAAGAAAAGAAAAATAAAGTCCTAATTAGAGGGAGAGCAATAATTGTTTTTATCCAATTGCTGCCATTTAGAAGGCTAAGCTCTGCACACAGATCCCCTCTATCCTCACCACTTTCACAATACACAAACAACCAAATGCATACTAAACATAAAGACAACCATACAACACACATTCAATACCACCACTACCTCAACAATTTCTCACCAACACCACCAGACAATACCACAGCAACGCGTGGCCAGGCACAGCTAGTATAATATATAATATTATATATTACATGTAATATTAATAATATTACAATATATAGATATAGTAAAGTAAGGTAAAGGTTTCCCCTCTGTCTGACTTTGGGGGGTTGGTGTTCATCTCCATTTCTAAGTCGAAGAGCTGGCGTTGTCCGTAGACACCTCCAAGGTCATGTGGCCGACATGACTGCATGGAGCGCCGTTATATAATATATAATAATATATAATATTACTATATATATAATAATATATAATATGTAATATATAATATTATATATTACATGTAATATTATTAATAATATTACAATATATAGATATAGTACAATATGGTAATTTATTGCCAGTATTATGCTATGCTAATAATATAATATTGTATGTAAATTTAATTTGTAAGCCGCTCTGAGTCCCCTTCGGGGTGAGAAGAGTGGGATACAAATGTAGCAAATAAATAAATAAATATGTAGCAAATTAAATAAGCCACTTATAACAATACAGTAAATAATATGATCAAACTGAAGATATACATCCCATTTCCTAATCACTCCTTCAATTTACCTCAGTCAGCCCCATATACGTGGCTCTAAAATTATTTGTATTTATTTACTTAAATACAGAGATGTTTTATGTTATTTTGGGTCTTGGCCACACATAAAATACGTTGTTCTGATGTGCCAGACGATGATGTATTTGGACCAAACTTGGTGCACAGACCCAAAATGGCCAACTTTGAAGACTGGCAGGGTTCAGGGAAAATTGACCCATGGTTCTGGGAATTTTAGTTCAACCACACCAAACTAAGAATACCTAACATCCAAAAGCAAACAATGCCTTTTTCAAATAACCTGGGCATCGCCGGGTCCCCAGGCTAGTATTATACTGATAATAATACCGGAGAGCTTGGTGATCTGCTCATGCTGGTCCTGCAAAGTGCTGCTGATGCTGGCGCTGAACTCGGTGATGACGGCCATGTTGGCGGCCAGGCAGTCCATCTCGTCCTCCATCTTCTTGAAGTCGTTCTTCATCTTGCGGATCGTGTCTGGAAAAAGGATACACAATCTAATCACCACTGAAAGCAGGCTCGGGCCAACTTTGATCCTCCAGTTGTTTTGAACAAGAGACAATCAGGGCCAGCTAACACCTCCCAACAAAGGATTCCCTCAGGCAGGAAGCAGCCAGAGTTTGAATTAGCCATTAAATGCTAATCGCTTAGTGCACTTTTGCCCAGTTCGTTTTTATGATTCTACTGTTGTATTTTAATATGCTTTTTACCAATGGTTTTGCTATTTTTTATATAATAAATAATAATAAAACTGTATTTATACCCCGCCACCATCTCCCCATGGGGACTCGGGGCGGCTCACATGGGGCAAGGCCCAACTAGCACAATTTACAAAAACAACAGCATAAATACATTGAACAATATACAATAAAAAAATAAAACACAGTAAGACAATAAAACAAGAGTTAATACAGCAGTAATAATATCAATCAACCACCAAGTACAATTCAGTCGATTTCATTGGTGGGGGGGACTGCCGCAGCAAGATAAAATAACATCATCACTTAAAATACCAGAATAAAAGGGACCTAATAAAATTCAGGATAGAGTTATAGTACCAACTGAGGCTGGTCACTAGTTGTTAAGGTCACTAGTTGTTAAGAATTAAAGATGGAAGCTTACTAATTTTTTATGTTGATGTTTATTCTCATTCAGACATGGTTTTTGTTAATTGTTGTGTTTTATGTTTCTTATTGTATTTGCCGGGGCAGTCGCCCCATGTAAGCCGCCCCGAGTCCCTTCGGGGAGATGGGGTATAATAATAATAATAATAATAATAATAATAATTATTATTATTATTATTATTATTATTAATCAAGCTGGCCAATAGCAACATTCACACTTGTCTCAAACAGAGAAAAGTTCTTTCTCCCACCCTGGACCTCATTCCACAGATATATAAACTCCACTTGCCTAGTTTCCAACACTCACAACCTCTGAGGATGCCTGTCATAGATGTGGGTGAAGCATCAGGAGAGAATGCTATTGGAACATGGCCAGTCAGCCCGGACAACTCATAGCAACCCAGTGATTCCGGCCATGAAAGCCATCGACAGAATATTAAAATAATAATTAAAAAAGAAAAAGAGGTGGCTGAGCCTGGGCACCAAGGGGGAGTCCCCTATTGGCTGCCATAGACTTAAAGTAAGACTAAAAGCCTTGCTTACCGGTGGCGGAGATGAACTTGTTGTAGTTCTCGTAGACCAGGGTCTGCATGTCGCTGTCCAGGGCCCGGATCTGCTTCACCATGTCAGTTTCGCAGTCCATCAGTTGCGACAGTGGGCACTCCCTCCGCAGCTGCCAAGTATTGAAAGAAATTATTAAAATTATTAACAATTATTAAAAATTCAATCCATAAACACTCCTTGACAGCTTCGGCTTCAGCCTTAAACAAATGTTTAAACAAATGACCTTGGAGGTGTCTACGGACAACACCGGCTCTTCGGCTTAGAAATGGAGATGAGCACCAACCCCCAGAGCCGGACACGATCGGACTTAATGTCAGGGGAAAACCTTTACCATATGATAATATTAATAAACATAAGAATAGTAGTAATAATTTATTTATTTATTTTTATTTGCTACATTTATATTCCGCTCTTCTCACCCCAAAGGGGACTCAGAGCGGCTTACAAATCAAATGTACATACAATATATTATTAGCATAGCACAATATAAGTAATAAATTACTATATTGTCCTATATCATTATGTGATAATATTATTAGTAATATTACATATAATATATAATTAATATTAGTGTATTGTATTATTAGTAGTAGTATAGTATTGTATTACATTATAATATTATCAATATTATAAGTATATACAATATATTATATATTTATAAATTAATTATATATATATATATATATATATATATATAAAATTAGCATAGCATGTTGCTATGACACACGAGACAAGATGGAACTACAGTAGAGTCCCACTTATCCAACCTTGGCTTATCCAACGTTCTGCCTTTTAGTAATCAATATTTTTGTAGTAAATGTTGTGATATTTTGGTGCTAAATGCGTAAATACAGTAATTACTACATAACATTACCGTGTATTGAACTGCTTTTTTCTGTCAAGTTGTTGTAAAACATGATGTTTTGGTGCTTAATTTGTAAAATCATTTTAAAAAATTGACATTTAATAGGCTTTTCCTTAATCCCTCCTCATTATCTAACATTTTCACTTATCCAACATTCTGCTGGCCAGTTTATGTTGGATAAGTGAGACTCTACTGTATTTTCCTGGCTCTCAGGTTGGTATGATGTCTTCCTTTAATAATAATAATGTAATATTAATAGTACAGTAGAATCTCACTTATCCAACATTTGATTATCCAACGTTCTGGATTACCCAACACATTTTTGTAGTCATTGTTTTCAAAACATCATGATATTTTGGTGCTAAATTCATAAATAACAGTAATACTATGTAGCATTACTGCATATTGAACTACTTTTTCTGCCAAATTTGTTGTATAACATGATGTTTTGGTGCTTAATTTGTAAAATCATAACCTAATTTGATGTTTAATAGGCTTTTCCTTAATCTTTCCTTATTATCCAAGATATTCACTTATCCAAGCTTCTGCCGGCCCGTTTAGCTTGGATAAGTGAGACTACTGTATATATGTGTGTATATAAAATTAGCATAGCATGTTGCTATGGCACAGGAGACAAGATGGAACTATGTTCCTGGCTCTCAGGTTGGTATGATGTCTTCCTGTAATAATAATAATGTAATATTAATAGGCTAACAATATTGTTGATGATAATAACATCTTGGATGAAGCCTCTTCTGAGGATGCTCAGGAGCCCCCTTGGCCCCGCCCTTGGAGGGAGAGGGGGTGTTTCCATGGCGACGGTTGCTAGGCTACCTTGGTGAGGAAGGCCTCCGGGTCGAAGCGTGGTCCGTTGATGTCCGTGGGCCCGGCCTGGAGGGCCGCCGCGGCTTCCTGCTCCTTGGCCGCGCCCTCCTCCTCCTTCTCCTTCTCGGGGAGGCCATAGTAGAGCTTCAGCATACCGCGAGGCCTGGGCCTTCCTGCCGCCGACGCCGAGGCCCTCCCTCCCGGAGGGGCAGACATGGGGCCCCCACTCCCCGGGGTCGCGCACCGGAGGCTTCTCCCGCGGGAAGGAGACCACCAGCAGCGCCAGCGCCGCGCGCACCGCCACCAGCACCAGCGACAAGTCCCCCAAGTGCCGCATACCACTTCCGCTTCCGCTTACGGGCCCAGCCGTCACCTAGGCGACACTTCCGGGTGTACAGGTCCAAATCGGGCCACGCCCCCTCGCCTCTCCAATCGTCGCCAGGCTCCCTTTCTGGCCACGCCCCCCGCCGCTACATGGCCCCGCCCCCTCGCGCCTCTTCAATCGCAGCCAAGCTCCTTGTTTGGCCCCGCCTCCCGCCGCTTTATGGCTCCGCCCCCTCTCGCCTCTCCAATACATAACCAGGCTCCCCTGCTAGCCACGCCCGCGCCGCTACATGGCTCCGCCCCCTCTCGCCTCTCCAATCGCAGCCAAGCTTCTTGTTTGGCCCCGCCTCCCGCCCCTTTATGGCTCCGCCCCCTCTCGCCTCTCTAATAGTAGCCACGCCCCGCCTCTGCATGGCTCCGCCCCCTCGCGGCTCTTCAACCGTAGCCAAGCTCCGTTTGGCCCCGCCTCCCGCCCCTTTATGGCTCCGCCCCCTCTCGCCTCTCTAATAGTAGCCACGCCCCGCCTCTGCATGGCTCCGCCCCCTCGCGCCTCTCTAATAGTAGCTACGCCCCGCCTCTGCATGGCTCCGCCCCCTCGCGCCTCTCTAATAGTAGCCACGCCCCGCCTCTGCATGGCTCCGCCCCCTCGCGCCTCTCTAATAGTAGCCACGCCCCGCCTCTGCATGGCTCCGCCCCCTCGCGCCTCTCTAATAGTAGCCACGCCCCGCCTCTGCATGGCTCCGCCCCCTCGCGCCTCTTCAACCTTAGCCAAGCTCCGTTTGGCCCCGCCTCCCGCCCCTTTATGGCTCCGCCCCCTCTCGCCTCTCTAATAGTAGCCACGCCCCGCCTCTGCATGGCTCCGCCCCCTCGCGCCTCTCTAATAGTAGCCACGCCCCGCCTCTGCATGGCTCCGCCCCCTCGCGCCTCTCTAATAGTAGCCACGCCCCGCCTCTGCATGGCTCCGCCCCCTCGCGCCTCTCTAATAGTAGCCACGCCCCGCCTCTGCATGGCTCCGCCCCCTCGCGGCTCTTCAACCGTAGCCAAGCTCCGTTTGGCCCCGCCTCCCGCCCCTTTATGGCTCCGCCCCCTCTCGCCTCTCTAATAGTAGCCACGCCCCGCCTCTGCATGGCTCCGCCCCCTCGCGCCTCTCTAATAGTAGCTACGCCCCGCCTCTGCATGGCTCCGCCCCCTCGCGCCTCTCTAATAGTAGCCACGCCCCGCCTCTGCATGGCTCCGCCCCCTCGCGCCTCTCTAATAGTAGCCACGCCCCGCCTCTGCATGGCTCCGCCCCCTCGCGCCTCTCTAATAGTAGCCACGCCCCGCCTCTGCATGGCTCCGCCCCCTCGCGCCTCTTCAACCGTAGCCAAGCTCCGTTTGGCCCCGCCTCCCGCCCCTTTATGGCTCCGCCCCCTCTCGCCTCTACAATCCCTGCGAGAGCTTTCCGACCACGCCTCCCTTTGTGGCCCCGCCTCCTTTCTCTCTATGTCTCCGCCCCCTCCTATCTCTAATGACATTGAGGCTCCCTTTCTAGCCCCGCCTCTACATAGTAATAGTTAATTGGCACAAATGAGGATTGGTAAATAATAATAATAATTAAAAAAATAATAAATTAAAACCCAACGAAGGCAAGCTGAATGCCATAGTGACTGTATAATTAGAATAATTTATGAATAATAATAATAACTCATGAATAATAATACATGAAAATAATAATTCATGCAAACCCATTGAAGGTGAGCTGATTGCCATAGTGTATGACTGTATTATAATAATAATAATAATTCATGCATTATAATTATTATTTTATTTTTATTTATTTTATTAAATCCAGCATATCTATCTTGTTTGCTGTGTCATAATATAATAATAATAATAATGCATTAATATTTCATGAAAATAATAATTTATGAATAATAGTAATTCATGAAAATAATAAGTAATGCAAACCCAATGAAGGTGAGCTGAATGCCATAGTGTGTGACTGTATAATAATAATCATCATCATAATTAAAATTATAATTAAATTTATAATTCATGTAAATAATTATTCAAGGAAACCTAATGAAGGCGAGCTGAATGTCATAGTATGTGACTATATAATAATAATAATGCATGAATATTTCATGAAAATAATAATTTATGAATCATAAGAATTCATGAAAACCCAATGAAGGCTAATAATAATAATAATAATAATAATGCATGAATATTTCATGAAAATAATAATTAATGCAAACCCAATGAAGGCAATCTGAATGCCATAGTGTGTGACTGTATAATAATAATAATAATAATTCATGTCAATAATAATTAATGAAAACTTAATGAAGGAGACCTGAATGCCATGGTATGTGACTGTATAATAATAATAATAATAATAATAATAATAATAATAATAATAATAATAATAATAATGCTGCATGAATATTTCATGAAAAAAATAATTCATGAATAATAAGAATTCATGAAAACCTAATGAAGGCGACCTGAATGCCATGGTATGTGACTGTATAATAATAATAATAATAATAATAATAATAATAATAATAATAATGCTGCATGAATATTTCATGAAAAAAATAATTCATGAATAATAAGAATTCATGAAAACCTAATGAAGGCGAGCTGAATGTCATAGTATGTGCCTGTATAATAATAATAATAATAATAATAATAATAATAATAATAATAATAATAATAATAATAATAATAATGCTGCATGAATATTTCATGAAAAAAATAATTCATGAATAATAAGAATTCATGAAAACCTAATGAAGGCGACCTGAATGCCATGGTATGTGACTGTATAATAATAATAATAATAATAATAATAATAATAATGCTGCATGAATATTTCATGAAAAAAATAATTCATGAATAATAAGAATTCATGAAAACCTAATGAAGGCGAGCTGAATGTCATAGTATGTGACCACAGTAGAGTCTCACTTATCCAACATAAATGGGCTGGCAGAATGTTGGATATGCGAATATGTTGGATAATAAGGAGGCATTAAGGAAAAGCCTATTAAATATCAAATTAGGTTATGATTTTACAAATGAAGCACCAAAACATCATGTTAGACAACAAATTTGGCAGAAAAAGTAGTTCAATATGCAGTAATGCTTTGTAGTAATTACTATATTTATGAATTTAGCACCAAAATCTCACGATATATTGAAAACATTGACTACAAAAATGCGTTGGATAATCCAGAACGTTGGATAAGCAAGTGTTGGATAAGTGAGACTCTACTGTATATAATAATAATAATGCATGAATATTTCATGAAAATAATAATAATTTATAAATCATAAGAATTCATGAAAATAATAATTCATGAAAACCCAGTGAAGGTGAGCTGAATGCCATAGTGTTGGGCTGTATCTAAATAATATATTCTAGAACCCATGTGTCCTTGTGACCTCATTGGCTGTCACATGACCTCCCTCACCTGTCTGGGAGGAGGAGGATGCACTGGAAGGATCCGTTCATCACCTTCACCTTCCCCAACAAGGTGATCTTCACCATTGGCTCCCTGGGGCTCTTCTGCATCCACGCCGGGATCCTCATCGGGGACTTCTACCACTTCCTCGTCTCCCAGCGCGGAGACCTCATGAGCTTCCGCTTCACCCTGGTCCTCCTGGTGCGCACCCACACTCCTCCTTCCAACACCACACACACACACACACACACACACAAAGGAAGATTGCCAATAGACATACAGCACATGAGTGGGAAGGGGGTCTTCCATCCAGATCCCTCCCGATAGATGGCTATCCAGCTCCTGCTTAATAACAACAACAACAACAACAACAATAATAATAGAAGCATAAAATCCTAAAGTTGGAAATAATAATAATAATAATAATAATAATAATAATAATAATAATAATAATAATAGACTCCTAGAGTTGGAAGGAATCCTAAGGGCCATCCAGTCCTTGTTTAATAATAATAATACAGTAGAGTCTTACTTATCCAAGCTAAATGGGCCAGCAGAAGCTTGGATAAGCGATTAAGGAAAAGCCTATTAAACATCAAATTAGGTTACGATTTTACAAATTAAGCACCAAAACATCATGTTATGCAACAAATTTGACAGAAAACGTAGTTCAATATGCACTAATGTTATGTCGTAATTACTGTATTTACGAATTTTGCACCAAAATATCACGATATATTGAAAACATTGACTACAAAAATGGCTTGGATAATCCAGAGGCTTGGATAAGTGAGGCTTGGATTAGTGAGACTCTACTGTAATAATAATAATAATAATAATAATAATAACAACAACAACAACAACAAGCGTCGTGGTGGTGCAATGAGTCAAACCCTTGTGCCAGCTGGACTGCTGAGCTGTAGGTTGCCAGTTCGAATATGCGAGACAGGGTGAGCTCCTGTCTGTCAGCTCTAGCTTGCAGGGACACGAGAGAAGCCTCCCAGCAGGATGGTAACACATCCGGGCGTCCCCTGGGCAATGTCTCTGGAGAAGGCCAATTCTCTCTGCAGTATGTTCTCAAGTCGCTTCTGACACGATCAATAATAATAATAATAATAATAATAATAATAATAATAATAGTACCACAGAATCCTGGTGTTGGAAGAGTCACCCAACAGCCATCTAATATAATAATAATAATAATAATAATAATAATAATAATAATAATAATAATAATGTCATAGACTCTCTTCACATCTGAAGCATCGTGCTGTATGTTCTCAAGTCGCTTCTGACACGATTAATAATAATAATAATAATAATAATAATACCACAGAATCCTGGTGTTGGAAGAGTCCCCCAACAGCTATCTAATAATAATAATAACTATAATAATAATAATAATAATAATAATAATAATAATAATAATAATGTCACAGACTCTCTTCTAACCAATGGCTACCCAGCCTCTACTAAATAATAATAATAATAATTGAATAATGTCATAGGCTCCCTCCCAACCAGTGGCCACCCAGTTAATACTGAATAATACTAATGTCATAGACTGTCTCTCAACCAATGGCCACCAAGTCTCTACTTAATAATAATAATATTAATAAAATCACAGACGTCCTCCCAACCAATAGCCGCCCAATCAATACTGAGTAATACTAATGTCACAGACTCCCTCTAAAACAATGGCCACCAAGTCTCTACTTAAAAATAATAATAATTATAATTATATAATAATATATAATCATTATAATAATATATAATATATAATTATATAATAATAATAGAATCACAGACTCCCTCCCAACCAATGGCCACCGAGTCTCTGCTGAATATTGTTGTTGTTGTTGTTGTTTGACTGACACAAAAACACAGTATGACACAGTATATGCTGGATTTCATAAAATCACAAGTTGAACACTTCTCAAGCATTTAGGACTATTATTATTGTTGTTATTATTATTATTACTATTGAATCATAGATCCACCTTTTGATCAATAGCCATCAAATAATAAAAATATTGGAATCCTAGAGTTGGAAAGGAAATAATAACAATAACAATAATAGAAGCTGGAAAGGATCCCAAGGGCCATCGAATAATAAGAATAATATTCCTATTTCTGCAGTTCTCCCACGTGACCAGCTTCTACTGGAGCTTACTGGCCACCATCTACACCTTACAAGCGGAAGACAGCGTCCTGATGTTCTTCGCTTTGACCTCAATCGGTAAGGAATGCATTATTAATTGGGAGCGCTGTCCCTTTAAGGCCTGCTCCCTCCCACCTTTGAGAACATCTCCATGGCAACGTCATGGCCCTCCTCCTGTCAATTACCTCTCTATCTCTCTATACACTGCCCTCTTGTGGTTGCATCTCAGTACTGTCTATTGATTCATTTTGAGGGCTTTGTCTCCAAATGTGGTGGGTTTTTTAAAGCCGAAACCTCATTGGTATTTTAATGTGGCTTGCTAAGAATACTGGAGACCACATTTGGTCCGGATTCATCGAACCACGGAGGAAGTTTTCGGGGAACAAACTTACAAATGTACACACCTCCATATAATGAAAGGCCTCACTCAGAAGGTTTTTAAGGTGACTTCCTGTTTCCTGTTGTGTGGCCATTAATGTATCCCTTCCTTCCTCCCTCCAGCCTTGAACTTTGGCCTCTTCCTGGCCCGGTTCTGCATGGACTACTTGACCATCGACTACCGAGAGGAGCAATACTAAGAAGCCGCATCAGAAAAGAACGAGCAACGGAAGTCAATGGGTTTGATTCACCGAGAGGAGAGTTTTAATACATTGCCAGCAAACAAGGCTAAGGCCTGTTGACGGGATCCCCAAGACATCCCATAATCACAGTCATTCGTTGCAAAGGATCGTGCCTTTCAACCATTTCTATGGTCAAGGGGATGTTGGAAAAGCCGTCCATTGCAAACCTTACAAAACTGTACAGGACGAGTCTCAGAAGAGCTGCCATCGTGTGTAATAAAATAACCGCTATATAGCCGTCAAAGATGTTTCCGAACTACAACTCCCAGCATCCTTCACTGCATCCCTATGACTCTTTACATCAGGCTTGCCTTTTCTATGATAGCAAACAGACCACATTAGAAGTTATTGAAAGCTTTTTTGTCATCTACAAAAAAGATACAGATCGATCCAAACGCAAGGGATCATAATATCGTCTATATAAATGACACCAAGGCTCCGTCTACACTGCTATATCGTCCAGATTGATAATGTGGAAGTGTTTGCAATGTATACGCATTGTTGCTCTCGCTTTAATACCACAATAATTTGGTTTGAAGCATCCCAGAGCTACTCTTTATCCAACCGGGAAACATCTCTGAATTTTCTCAAGTCCCTGTTCGGGCACCAAAAGGAGGTCTTAAAGGGAAAGCAGATAATCCACTTTATCCGAGCTGGATTATATGCATTTACACTGTCAAATAATCTGGATTATATAGCAGCATAGATCGGGAAGCACACAGACTTTCTGTCCTAATGCTCAGCGTTCTTCCGGCACCCGTTGTCCTTTCTAGCGGGTGGATAAATGGATTAAATTAAAGGAACAGAACTAAATTAAATTGTAGACGCCCATATTATCCTCAGTCAGGACAAGCCGAGTCCCGCAGTTTTGCAACATGTGGAAATTCATAGAAAAGCATTTCTGTGCAGAAATGTACTGCTCTTTCCTTCCAAATATAAATATATTTGGGAATGTTGATTAATAACCTGTTGTCCTTTCTAGCGGGTGGATAAAGGGATTAAATTAAATTAAAGGAACGAAACTAAATTAAATTGTAGACGCCCATATTATCCTCAGTCAGGACAAGCCGAGTCCCGCAGTTTCACAACATGTGGAAATTCATAGGAAATCATTTCTGTGCAGAAATGTACTGCTCTTTCCTTCCAAATATAAATATATTTGGGAATGTTGATAACCCGTTGTCTTTTCTAGAGGGTGGATAAAGGGATTAAATTAAATTAAAGGAACAGAACTAAATTAAATTGTAGACGCCCATATTATCCTCAGTCAGGACAACCCAAGTCCCGCAGTTTTGCAAAGTGTGGAAATTCATAGAAATGCATTGACATCCCCGTGCAGAAATGCACCGCTCTTTCCTTCCAAACATAAATATATTCGGGAATGTTGATCAGACAAGATGTTACAACGAAATAGGGATGAAGGAAGCTCCCAAAGCTTCTATAGGGGAGGCTGAAGGGGGGACTCAATGGGGCCGGAGCCCTAAAACGAGGGAAAAGGGACCCCCAAATGCCGTTAGAAAAAAGGGAGACGCGATGTTAAAAGGAATCCCGAACGCTAAACCCACAAAATGCCTCTCGAGTGTCCGGCGAAACGGAATCAGAGACGAGGGCCTTCTCCTCCTCCTCTTCCCGCATCCACAATAGCCACAGCAACGCAAAACGGGGTCTTACGAGGAGAGCAAATTTCTGACCGACAAAGCCAGGATAGATCTACGATAGATAGATCCCGCCGAGCGCAATTAGAGGAGATTCCCCGTTGAGTGTCGCTCACCTCAGTGGTTTCACATCAGGACGATGCGGGATTTTCTGGAAGGATCCCAGGAGTCTTTCTCTCCCGCAAGAAAAGCGGCCGGGAGAGGAGCCTGTTTGGTCCCGCGGGAAGCGGAGGCCAAGCCTCACTGCTTCCCGACCCGGATGTGGGGGTTGAACAAGGGGTCCAGGTTGGGGTCGCTCTCGGCCGAGGCCCGGCCCAGCTTCATCATGACCACCACCAGCGTCAGGAAGCCGATGCCGCCGATCAGGAGCAGGATCACGAAGCGCTGCATCAGGGAGCGGGGCTGCTTCCGGGCCCCAAAGCGGTTCCTGCAAAAGGAGGAAGGGCCGGGATGCCATAAGAGAGAAAAATAATAAATGTATTAATACCAATAATAATAGAGAAAAATAATAAATGTATGAATACCAATAATAATAGAGAAAAATAATAAAATAGTAGCAACAATAATAGAGAAAAATAATACATGTAATAGTAGCAACAATAATAGAGAAAAATAATACATGTAATAGTAGCAACAATAATAGAGAAAAATAATAAATGTAATAATACCAATAATAATAGAGAAAAATAATAAATGTAATAGTAGCAACAATAATAGAGAAAATTAATAAATATAATAATAATAATAAAAATAGAGTAAAATAAATGTAATAGTAGCAACAATAATAGAGAAAAATAACAAATGTAATAATACCAATAATAATAGAGAAAAATAATAAATGTAATAGTAGCAACAATAATAGAGAAAAATAATACATGTAATAGTAGCAACAATAATAGAGAAAAATAATAAATGTAATAATAATAATAATAAAAATAGAGTAAAATAAATGTAATAGTAGCAACAATAAAAGAGAAAAATAATACATGTAATAATACCAATAATAATAGAGAAAAATAATACATGTATTAATACCAATAATAATAGAGAAAAATAATAAATGTAATAGTAGCAACAATAATAGAGAAAAATAATAAATGTATTAATACCAATAACAATAGAGAAAAATAATAAATGTATTAATACCAATAACAATAGAGAAAAATAATAAATGTATTAATACCAATAATAATAGAGAAAAATAATAAATGTAATGGTAGCAACAATAATAGAGAAAAATAATAAATGTAATAATACCAATAATAATAAAAATAATAAATGTAATCATACCAATAATAATAAAAATAATAAATGTAATAGTAGCAACAATAATAGAGAAAAATAATAAATGTAATCATACCAATAATAATAGAGAAAAATAATAAATGTACCATATAGTCTCGAGTATAAGCTGACCCAAATATAAGCCCACCAGGACCCTCACCCGAGTATAAGCCGAGGGGGGCTTTTTCAGTCTTAAAAAAAGGGCTGAAAAACTAGGCTTATACTCAAGTATATACAATATCTTAGAGGGAAACACCGAGAATTTTCTCGAGTCCCTGTTCGGGCGCCAAAAGGAGATCTTAAAAGTTTGGAGGTCTTAAAGGGAAACACAATTTTCTTGATTCCCTGTTCAGGCGCCCCAATATCTCTAGTCACATCAATCACACAAAATAATAATAATAATAATAATAATAATGTCTATTTAATAGTCTGAGCCATCAATCACACAAAATTATCATTATTGTTGTTGTTGTTTTTGTTATTACGTCTTGTTATTATTTGGCTGGCCGCTGTACCTGACAAAGGTAACAACATCCCATTACTGGACATGATCAATCTGCCCAATTCACTCACTTGAGCAGCTGGGCCAGCCACCCGAGGGCCGGGCGCCGGCGGTATTTGTCTTCGTCCGAATCAATGCGGATTTCGGAGGACCTGCCCATCACGTCGCCTTCCCGGGTGTCATAAACCTTCCGCGGAGAGGAGGCTGCAGGGAAGGAAGCAGGTGGTTGCTCCAGAGAATAGCATCAACATAATTTATAATTTATAAAATAATATACTGTATATACATATACCATAATATTGATAATAATATTATAATGGAATACTATATTATACTACTAATAATACAATATAATAATATTAATTATATATTATATATGAAGTGTAATATTACTAATAATATTACGATATAATGATATAGTACAATATAGTAATTTAATGCTTATATTGTGCTATGCTAATAATATATTGTATGTTCATATGATTTGTAAGCCGCTCTGAGTCCCCTTCGAGGTGAGAAGAGCAGGATATAAATGTAGTGAATAAATAATAAATAAATAATAATCATCACCATCATAATTTAGAGAAATTGCATCCTGCTTCTCAGCTACAAAGGCGCTCACAGTGGCTTCCATAAGCTATATATATAAAAGGGTAATGGAATCACGGCACCAGACAAAACAACTAAACTAAACACCCCAGAACCTCGAAAATTGACAGCACAACCTCTCATCCACGTCTCTACAT